>NW_010545477.1:0-49638 GCF_000687285.1 Phaethon lepturus
CAACCTAGTGATTCTGTGATTCTGTGATGCACCTAGCTTTTACCTCAGCCCCACTAGCACCTTAGGTGGGAAAAGCTGTCAACTTGTGATGACTTTTGGGAATACAGGCTTTAAACAACTAAACCATGACAGGCAACCTTAGCAAGATGCTATGGATAGCTCTGACCAAACTAAAAGAGGTCAGATTTAGACTAGATCTAAGGAATAAATGTTTCACACTGAGGGTGGTGAGACACTGGCACAGGTTGCCCAGAGAGGTGGTAGATGCCCCATCCCTGGAAACGTTCAGGCTGGATGGGGCTCTGAGCAACCTGGTGTAGTTGAAGCTGTCCCTGCTCATCGCAGCGGGGGTGGACTAGATGACCTTGAACGGTCCCTTCCAACCCAAGGATTCTGTGGTTCTATGATTCTCCATGCAGGGGTGGGAATGTGTCCTGCAAAGCAGCTGACCATGCATGTTCTCCAGGTCTGGCACAGATAAGAGGTAAAGCTTGTGCTATGGCTGAACCCAAGAATATCTCAATTCCTGTAGCTTCCACAGCTTAGCTAGATTAAGGAAGTTAACAAGAAGTTGCTCTAGCACATACTTGGGAGATAACCAGCTTGCTTCATGGCAAAAATGTGTCTTCATGGCAAAAATGTGTGTTCATGACTGCCACCCTTCTCCTGAAGAAGTGGATGTTATTTGCACTTTTTCAGCCTTTTCATAGGGATCAGTTTGGTTTTGAGGCAAAGCAGTTCACTTTGTATGAAAAAAGGCTTTTTTTTTAATGAAAAAAGAGATTCACCTTTGACAAAGGGCTGGTTCAACTGGGTCCCCTCTGGTTTATCCGTGTGAGTAGTTTCATATGTGCTTAGCTGGTGCTTAGGTCAGAGAGGGTCCTTTCAAGAGCAACCTCCAAGCCCTCCTTGAGGAACAGATACATCTTACGGTATAGGAAAGTGCACACGGTAAAAATTGAGTGGCAGACTAAATATAGCAAAGCTCCGTCAACAGGATCATGTTGAGTTTTCCTGCCCCTTGTAGGCTGTAAAGCATGAGCACCTTATGTGGCATTAAACCATGTTACCCTCTTATGTGGCAAGGGCTGCTGTCGTTTCTTGTGGACAGAAGTGAAAAAAGGGTAAAGTTTTTGTGGATCGTGTCCATGCTTGGTGCATAAACTGTGCTCGGTGGCAATAGCTTCCAGGGGACATCAGACCGCCTTTGCTATCCACCATGCCATCTCAGCCCAGTGAGGGCTGTGCAAGCGGAGCAGCGCTGGCAGTTTTCCGTGCAGGATGGGGAGAGCTTTGCCATCAGGAGCAGCTTGATGTTTTTAATGGGGCAGGCTCACTTTCACCAGGAGCATCAGGCTTCGGATGAGAGACAGGGTGGGAGATTGCCATGGGAGCCTATCCTGCGCTTGGTGGCACCTGTCCCCACGCGTAGGCGCTCGCCCTGTTATGTGGATCGTGTATGGTGCTTTTGGAGATGTCTGCTTTGGGATGAGAGGCTAAATCAAAATCCAAACGCTGTGTGGATATTACAGAGGTGTGGTCATTTTTTTATTAATTTCTTTACAAGAATGAAATTGAGCAAGCAGGCAAGAAAGGGAAACCTGAACGCAGGCACTTTAAAAATGCTGTGATGGAACTTTTTACAGTAATCTTCCATTATAATTGGTTTCTGCTGGACTGGATACAAAGGAAAAAGGGAAAGAAGAAAACATTAATCTGGGGGAAAAATGTCAGGAGAGGCATCAACTAAAAATCATTGTATTTGGACATGAAATAAAAATGTGCTTACACATATTTTCTGAGAGTGAAAATAATTTTGCTTCTGTCAAGCAAAGAATGGAGTTCTAGTGGCAAGTCATGTGCTTCAAGTTAAGCATGTGATTTAAATACTGTGGGGAATCAATAAGGCAATAGGTGAAACTTTCTTATATTACTCAAGTATTGTGACCTTAATGCTGCTAGAGTTTTTACAGAAAGGTCAAAAGCTTAGCTTCTCATCTCTTATAAACCTGATCTAGTTTTAGTTTGCAGTTCACACCACTGATTTTGTAGGAGTTAATCTGGTTTAAAACTGTTTCTGAGGTCAGAATTTAATTTCCTTGCAACTTTTTCTTTTAGTCGATTACTGTTGGTTGTTTCATATAAAGTGGATGTAGTTGTGTGTGTTTTTTGGAAGGGGGTGATAAAATTAAATGATCAAAAAATATGCATGTGAGCAACCGCAAAAGGACAAATCTCTGTGTAACAGCCAGCTCATACACTGGCTGAGTATCCAACTCCATTTAATTGCAACAGACACCTGAACTCAGTGGAATTCTGCTGGTTTGATTCTCACCCTGTTTTAGTATTATTTATAATTTAGCCATTGCAGTGGAATCAATGTTTTAATCTTATTTTTCCTCTCTTTTTGTTTCAGGTATTATTTTAAAGTCCAAGCAAAGAATCCCTTTGGTTATGGACCTGTTAGCTCTTCAGTCTCATTTATCACAGAATCTGGTAGGCTTTGCTTTTTATTTTGATGTCAGAACTGAATTCCTAGTAACAGATGTGGTAGGGCAATGAGTGAAACCAACAGTGATTATCCTGAACTTGCTGCTTTTGAGATTTTTTTTTAGGTTAATTATTTGTTTTCAGTAAAGCTAGGAAAGTAATATACACTCCTAATGCCGCTAGGAAAATACAAGTGACATTAAAGTGAGCTTCAGGGGAACAGGAAGTTGAATTTAAAATAAAAAAGACTGCTAATGTTCAACAATACAGAAGCAATGGGAAGTTTAATGTTTTTGATAGCTTGACCAAACATTTAGTAAATTAACTTCCTAATCGTGAACAGCTGAACAGTTGGAAGCAGTTGTCTCTGGAAGAAATATAGGAAACAATTGTTCTGTCAGGCGGGCAAAGTTCTCTGTTCTTTTTTTGACAAGGCATGCTGCTCTTTCACAGGGCTAATGGTGTTTTCAAGAGCAACACCCCCTTCTAAAAATAGTATGTTAAATGAGCTATTTTTACCCATTTCTTCTTCTTCTTCTTCCATTGAGCCAGAGGCCAATGACTCTACTGAATAATAAAAGGCAAATTATTCAGCGTTTACTTGAGTGAAAGGTCTCTGTTGTCTCTTGCAAATTTTGCCCTTTCAACAACATGGGGTTTACACAGTCTCTGCGTTTGCTCATTTGACTTCAACCTGTAGTGCTGGCTTCAGAAGCTCCATTAAGAACCATGGAAATAAGTACTCACAGAAGGGAGACAAAGATGCAAGAGAAGTAAATGGTCCTGCGTAACATATTTGGATTTTTTTTTAAAGGAGTAAGAAGCTCAAGTACAAATCCAAGCATAAAGTTTAACATTGGACAAATACGGCATGCTGTATCTTGCAGAGAGTTTTGATGATTAGCTGGCTGCCAGTGTACGGGCCTGGATTTCTAGTTTTCCTATCCAAAGTCAGCTACCTTGTCAATTTTATTTAACAGGTTAAACCCACCAAATTTAAAGTTTTATTTGCAGCACTGATCTTTCATTTGTCATGTGGCCAAAGGTGGCTTTCCAGCTGGCACAAATACAAAAGCAGTTGCTAAATCTAAAGCCAAATAGTATAGTTACAGTGATGGAGTAGGTCAGAAGAGAGAGAAATTGTTTGTTCAGCGTGCTCTTCTAGTGCAATTGAAAGATTTGAGCTGATGAAAATATTCAATAAAGAATGCTTCCATAGGATCAAGCAGCTTATTGAAAATGTTCAATCTTACCCCTGGTAATCCACTGAAGAGAACAGAAGACTGCTGTTTTCTTTCATCAAACTGTAAAAACTCCCTGCAATTTTTCTTCCCCATCGGTAGACAAGCACCATGCTTTTTCTTCAGGTATTTTTTGCACAGTAAGGGCTAGTTAAGAGATGACAGAAACTGCAATGTAACGAACACAGACAAGCTAATGCGCTAGATCGCGTGGTTTTGTTATCCCTGCTCCACACCTATTCCATCCTCCTTTCTTTAAAAAAGAGAGCATTTCAAGCGAGCAGAAGCTCCTGAGGCAGTGGACAGTGCACCCTGCAGTGCCCAGGTGGCTCCTGCGCAAATTCTGTCACTATGACAAAAAGACTTAAAATGATAAATTTCACATATTTATGAATACCACTGAACAACTGTTCTAAACATGATGGATGCCCAAGACTGAGATTTGCACACAAGAGGTAGGTTACATTTCCCTTTGGAAGTTAGGCCTGTGGGTGTAACTTATTTTATATATTCAGAAGCCTACAGTGAAACTGTCCTCCTGCTCTGAGGGCCTTCTGAGAGGAGGAAATCTGTTTCAAAGCTGGCTTTGAACTTTGATATTATTCTCAATAGATTTTTTTACAGTATCAGAATAAATATGCAATCCCGTGCCACATATCATCAATGGAGAAAAACAGCGGAATAACAAACACTCATTAGCACTGCATATTGACGAGACACGTAAATCCCTCATTCATAATGTAGCTAAAGGTAGTTACTCTGCAACGGACAATTTCTTGAGTGACACTGCATCTCTCATTATAAAACAAGGTTTGGAACAAAATATTAATTTTTTAATTTGTTTCATTTTTCTAGACAATCCCCTCCTCATTGTCAGACCACCTGGTAAGTCTTATTCTGCTATTTCTTTCATGAAGTGCATAAAATCTGTGCAAAACAGTTACTGAATCAGTGTTAGAAGCATATTAACAGCCAGTTTGTGTTACAGTTTTAAGTGAGAACAGGTTCATTGGGCTAATTCAAAAAATGTTTTCTGTCTTCTGATCCCTTATTCTGGTCCTTGAAAAGAAACCCTGTAAAGATGTGTTAGATTAAGCACTTGATTTTGGCCCATCTTTTGCCTGGTACAACAGCTTTAATTGCTTAGTAATAAGCACTAAACTATATTGCTTCTGTATCTGTGTCCCTTAGTTACCTGAACACAGCTTTTCCTGTCTCTAGTTGTTAGGCTCATCTATACTGATCATCACGGCCCTATAAATAATAACAAATTTCAAGGATTTGTGGCTGACCTGAATGACAGGGATATGCCACGAAGCTGTTGAGTTTGCTTTGTATTTCCAAGCCTGCTGACTTTGCAGTAAGCCAGTTCAGCCCCTAACCAGAAGAGCTAATTTCCTGCCGCTGGGACCAACCTTGCTGACATGTACGTTGGTAGGGTAACCCCAGGCAGGGCATGCTCTGGGGAGAGAAGCAGGACGAAAGACCTCACGGTTATTACGCTCTGTCAGCTTTCCTAAGCAGTTCAAACGGTTGGTTCTGGGGCTTTTTGACTACATTGTTCATGAAAACAATGTCCAGTATCTCCCTCCCTTCTATGTTTTATTACGCTTGTTAGTCTGTTTTTCCCATGTCCTCTCAGATGTCCCTGATGATGCGCGGATGTTGGAGAGCACAAGCATGCTATGTCTCCTTCAGTCAGTGTGGGAGACCTCTGAGAGCAGGGCCTGCTGGTCACCTTCACGTTTTTTGTTGTCGGTTATTTTGCGGGTCTGCTCAGGGAAAGGAGGTTTTGGAAGGTGGTGGCTTCTGCACTTGTAGTTTCTGCTTTGACTGGACAAAGAGAAAATGTTTTTGGGTAGCTGCAGTAGTAGACATAAGGTAGACCAAAAAGAGGTGGCAGAGCTCTAAGTCAGTCCAGTTATTTTTGTGTCCATACCGGTCAAGTTTTGAGGATTGCTGATCAGTGATGGCTTCTCACACGCAAGTGTTTGCAGGATTTGGTCCATGTGCCTAGAGAGAGGGAGGAAGAAGGAGTAACAGAAAAAACTTTCAATCATCTCATTTGTAAACCACCTCAACATAGCACAATAAAAACAGGGCTTTGTGCTGTAGCTAGAGAGAAAAATACCAGTTACCACATTGGAAGCTTTTTGTGTAATTATATATACATTACTACAACAGCAATTTCAAAAGGAATTATATTGTCTTGGTTAATATAAAGCAAACATTTAGGCAAGCCAGTAGGAATAGTTAATCTTTTGCGATACAGTTAAACAGTCTCCTCTGCAGCAGTGCTCTGGACAGAGTTCCCCAGGAAAGGTCTCCCTTGTCTGTTATTGGAGCTTCATCTGTTTTGATGTAATGTGGGAAAACAAAACAGAAAAGTACATTTCTGATTTGATCTTTTTACATCACAGGCTGTTACTCACTGCAGAATTTTTAACATCTGGGCTTTTTTTTGTCCAAGGTGGTGAGCCTATATGGATCCCCTTCACTTTTAAATATGACCCCACCTATTCAGACTGCAGTGGCAAGCAGTATGTGAAACGAACTTGGTACCGCAAGTTTGTAGGAGTGGTTCTTTGCAACTCCTTAAGGTACAAGATTTACCTCAGTGATGACCTGAAAGGTAGGCACCAAGATTAATTTTCTAATATATGATTACTTGTCATCTCCATCTTCTCACTTTCTTCACTTTATCCATAAAGAAATTGTCTGATGGCTACCTGGGAGTCCTTCTCTCGAGAAGGTCCAGACTGATGGCTGAGCTGCCCTGCTTTCGTGTTGCGCTCACGCCCTGGCATTAGCTTTCAAGCAGAGCTCTTTAGACTCAGGACAGGAGGAACTTTCCCTTGAAAAGCCCGTGTTTTTGTGTCCTGAGAAAATGACGTGCTTTGTACTGTGAGAACAAAGTTCTGCTCCCCACACATCTCCCTGGGAAGTCCCACGCTTGCTCCATAGGTGGATGAGCCCCAGCTGCACGCAGTCAGGCAGAGCAATACACCCCAGAGAGCCCCAGGATAGATCGAAGGGGGGAATGGTGGAGGAAAGACAGGTATTACAGTGACTGGGTGAGCAGTACTCCTAAGGGTTAACAGTAGCTCTTACACGGGTGTATTTGCTGAGAGATAATGAAGAAAACTTTCCGTATCGTTGATCTGGGGTACTGGGGTTATCTTGGTGGCTTTTCAGATGGTGCTGGTGTGTTGTTTTTATTGCAATGCATTTGTATAGTTTAACGGCAGTGTTTGAATATACGATAAGAAATAATCAGGGTGGCAGAACCCACCTCATCTGCTAGAGAGAGCACTCCACAGTTTTTAGTTTTCCTTTGAGACTTCAGTCAAACTGATGGTATTGACAGATGGAGTGGTTTTTACTTTCTCATTACATATTGAAATGACTGGTTCGGTTGAAATTCCCTCTGCCTGTTACCTGCAGTGCAGTGTCCATGGACCTGCAAAATGGGGAATATTCCTTACTGAGCTGTAACCCATTTCTGTTTTCCATAATTTCTCCTGCCGTACTGCGAAGGTAGCATTCTCCCTCTTTTCAGACATTGTTTGTTCATTGGTAATACTGTATTTGTCACTGTAGTATTTCTTCTGCTTTTTCCTACATCTATTTTCCTGTTGGTAAAGGGCATTCCAAACAAAAATAATGCTGAGTCAAATAATCTGCCTATATCACCCTTCAGACACCTTCTACAGCATCGGGGATAGTTGGGGAAGGGGCGAGGACCACTGCCAGTTTGTGGATTCACACCTGGACGGACGAACGGGACCTCAGTCGTACGTTGAAGCCCTGCCCACCATCCGAGGTACGGGATGCTGGCCGGGTACCTGTCAACCCGTCCATAGGTTTAAGGGGTAGGGAGCAGGGCAGAGAGCAGAGTTCTTTGTCCATGGTTGCTGGCAGCTCCCTGAGGAGTCCTGATGATGCAGTAGGTGATGAGATGGTCTTGTACTCAGGCCTAGCTGAATGGGTTATGAAAGTCCCAGAAGGACTTGAGGGTGTTGGGGGGGGGGTGTCATATAATACAAATAATTTACAGGAACAAAATGCAAAAACAGAAATAAAAAAAAATGTATAGGCCTATGAAACCTTTCTCCCAGTTGTAAGATCTGCCTCACTGGTGCGAACTCTTCCAGACATCACAAAGGGCCAGCTGCATCTGTGCAAATATGGCTTTTGCAAATGATTTGTGACCAGTTCATTCAATGCAAAACACATACGAGTATGTCTAGTGACCTAAGGTTGGACTGCAGGACCTTTATTCTGGCCTGGTAGATATCTCCCTCTGAGTGAAAATTCTCACCTTGAAGGAGTTCCTCCGAGTAAAATGCTCAGCTCACATAGCCAAGAGGGTGACAGCTTGCTTCACAACATGAACCCAGTCATGAAAGTCAGCCAATCTTTTCAATAAGTCAATTGATTTAAATTATTCAGTTGGCTTTAATGGTTTCCATGTTAAGTTGTTTGTTGATATTCTTTTCATGGTGGCGTTACCAGGAAGAAACTGAAATAGTCACTGATATTTATATATCACTGGGAAGTACTGCATTTTTCAGTTCAAAAGAGGGATGATTAATCCAGATGTATATTACTAGGTCTAGGAGACAGAGATAGAGAGCACACAGAAATTATATTATTGGCACAAGTCATGAGTGTTTCAGATGTTCCAGTGCACAAGCTATGCAGAGAAGAATGCTGCACCTCTCCTAATGCTTTAAGCAGTCACATTCTTTCTGCAGATGAAGAAGAGGGGGGAGAATGGGCTTAACTCCATATTTACTGCATGAAATGATACCTTTTTGTTTTGTGAAATGCTGATGTTTGTTGATAGTCTCCTGAGCCCTATGAGATAATACGATTTGATGGTATTTTTTGCCCCAGAGTCCTTCATATATTTAAACTGACTTGCAAACTTCATAAACACAGATGAAATATAGCCACCTTTTGGAGTGAAATGCAGAATTGCTTTGGCAGACCACAGCATTACAGAATAGTTCAAGAGATTTTGGACAGTAAAATCTATCAAAACTGCAAGAAATATAAAGGACCACAGTTAAATCATTCAAGAAAGATCTAAAGCAAATGCCAGGGCTAGCAAACATCCTTTTGAAAAAGCTCCCTACCAGACAGCTTCTAAGTTTTCATTTGGGCTGTGGGATTGAATCTCACTGTGTCTGTTACTTTTGTTGAATTACTATGTCTTTGTTTTGGAATGCAAATGGGCATTTTTCTCCCAACAGGGTATTACCGCCAGTACCGCCAGGAGCCTGTGTCATTTGGACGCATTGGACACACAACACCCTACTACTACGTGGGCTGGTATGAGTGCGGCGTGCCTATCCCAGGGAAATGGTAGCAGTCTGCTTTCCTGTCTTAGGCAGACCACGCTTTTCAAATGTTTTCTATTAGAGGACTGTGAACAACTGATGCGGAAAAGGAAAAAAAAAAAAAAGATAAATGAGGCAAACCAGTGAAGACTGGCTGCTCAAGAAACCCCCGTGAAGCCAAGCATGGTCCCCACTTTACCAGCCTAAATCTGTGGTGCTGCTTGATTTCTGCTTGTAAGCAGGGACAGGATATAAGTTTGGTCTCCTACCTTCCTCCTCTGGGTCTTTAAGGCACGGAGAGGCGGTTGCAATGTGCGCAACCTGTGAAAACTAGAACTGTATTAGCCATGAAAATTTGGAAGTTTCTTATACCTTGCAGGAACGACCTAAGCATGCTGTGCTTGCTTAATGGGATGCTAAACTGTCCTTTGCTGCCCGCCGGGGCTCCCCTATGCAATCGTGCCACGTAACCGGCCGCCCACCAAAGGCAATATATTCTCCTGAAGACTTACCCTGTGGGTTTGCCCGCAGCTGGACTAATCACCAGGTCACAGTGTAAATTCACTTTGAGATATATATATCTATATCTATATAAATACAGTACTGTACTTCTGCAGAAGTACTGCTTAGAGATGCTGAGTTTTTCTTGTTCACTAGATAAATATGTTTGAAATTTTTATGTAAAGGGTGCTGTTAATTCTTTGAGATATTGCTATGCACAATATATTAACCAAGGAATGAGCTGTATTCTTCTTGTGAGTACTGTTGATCTAACATTTTAATTATTGATCAAAGACCCGTGTCCCACTTCCTTGGCAGCCTTTGGACAGGACATTCAATGGGAATCTCCCCCTCTATCCATGTTAGAGTGGCACTGTATAGTCCAGCAAAAACACATATTCAGCAGTTTATCCGTATAAGTTAAACTTTTTATCTTAACTATTTAAAAACTTCTAGTGCACCTTTTCTTCAATCCACTCTCATCTTATTTGGTATGTTATTTATTCCTTGTCAGTACCTTTCACTTCACTGTGCAGAGGCATGGGATGAATAACTTGCAAATTAGAAACTGCTTTTAACTTATTTGCCCTCCAAAAAGAAGCCCAAGCCACCAATACGAGAGTCAACTAACAGGAAACTCCTTTGACTTTGATCCGTCCTGGGGACGAATTGGAATATAGTTCATTTAAAATACTGCCGAAATCTCTTCCATTCAGATCAGAAAGCAAAAGCTGACATGAACGAAAGGTGTAATGATGATTTTTTAAGCAGGCATTTGGAAGCTTGCAATAACGTAGGATTTTAGTAGTCCTTCTGAACATTCTAGTATTAACGGTTTACTCAGTAACTTTCATGGTCTTACCGTTTCATAGTAACATCTCAGAAGCCTTTGCTCATGTTAATAAGACTCCACCATTCTGACAGCCTGAGAGAGTAGCAGCATACCTGGGTCTGGTCTGTGGTCGATCTCTCACTCTAATTCCAACTTACACGTAGTGTAGGTCTAACACCTTTTCCGTTGCTTCCTGTAGTTATCGTAAATTGTATGGGGACAAAAAAAGGAACTAAAATGATTAAAACAGCATTTTATTTTTCATGGTGATTTGGGTTTCAGCATTTTAATTGTTCTCACATACTTTTGCTTCAGTACAGTGCCAAATATATTGTCTTGAAGTATAACTTTATTCCCTAATAAACCTATGATACATGGTTCCATTTCTATTTCATCCTTTCTGGTCATCTGTGTCAAGTAATCTGACAAAGTGACAAATTGTTAGCTTTCAAGAAGTCTTCCTTGGGCGAGGAGTAGGTGTCAACTTTTTCTAAGGGACTGGAAGCATCTGAGTGTGCTGTTCCCTTACGAAGGTGGTTAGCAGCTAGCGTGGAATTACCAGGCCAAATCATGGCTGACCAGCCTGATTGAGTCAATATTCTTTGCTGAGATGACTGGCTCTGTGCACAAGGGGGAAAAAGTGGATGTCATTGACTTTGGTTTTTGTAAGACGCTTGGCATGGTCTCCCACAGTGTGCTTCTAGGCACCCTAGTGGGATATGGCTTGGATAGTTGGACTTTAAGGTGGATGTAAAATTAGCTGAGGCATGAGGCTGAAAGCGTTGTGATCAAAAATAGTGCAAACTCCAAATGACAGCTGGTTGCAAGTGCCACCCTCAGGGGCCAGTACTGGGGCCAGTACTGGCTAATAACCTGGGTGATGGGATGTTGTGCGTGGATGGAGTGCACAGATGGAGTGCACCATCAGCAAGCTTGCGGCTGATACTAAACTGAGGCTAGGGAGTGGTTGATGTGCTGGAGGGCAGAGCTGTCGATCAGAGGGACTTTGGTGGGCTGGAGAAATGAGCTGTCAGGACCCTCATGCAGTTCAGCAAAGGGAAGCAAGAAGTCCCGCACGTGGAATGGAACAGCCCCTTGCAGCAATACAGGCCGGGGTGACTGCCTAAGCAAGCAGCTTTGCAGAAGAGGACACGGGGGTCTTTGTGGACAACAGATTGAGTGTGAGCACTCGAGATTCAAGCGAATCTAAATTATTCAGTGACTTTTTATGATTCTAGAGGAGGCATCCAATAATAAAATGTATTTTTTTCGTTTATTGCATCAAAGTCATGACTTGGCCCAGAGCCCAGTCTTCAGCACGTGTGAGTGGGACTTGTGCCACTGAATTTAAAGAGCTAGGCCTGGTTTCACCAGTCATAGTTTGGCCTAGTGTTTAAAGGTGGATGTTCCCTCCCCACAGTCAATGCATTCTGCATTTTCACCTGCAGACACCACAGGTGGATTTTGATTTGTTCATCTGCAGAAATACAGTTCCTTCATTCCCTGCTGGAAATACCCTTGGGGTGGGACAGTCCTATCCAGAATGTCATCGTGGATGAGGAGCTGAGCCATCATTTTTTCTGCAGCCTCAGCTGGAGAGGAGCTGGGGAGTGCTGGGGGCAGGGATGGAGGGAACTGCGCACTGTTCCCGTCCAGTGTAAATCTGCTCTGAGGCTAAACCAGCTGAGGCAGAGTCAGCAGTAGGACACAACAGGGCAACACATGCAATGCAGTGGTATGTGGTCTGTTCCCTTCACTTTGGGGTCTGGATAAGTCCTCTGTGCTGTATGAGGTGATCCAGTCGACACATTTGCATCCTTTGCCCCGTGCACAGGGTAACACATTAGTTAGTCATGATAGTAGGTAGTTTCTCAAAGAGATGATATTATTTTTCCACACTGCTCTTTGTTTACCTAAGAGGTGGTGGCATTAAAGCAGCAACTAAAGCCGTGTGGGTCAGGAAAGCCACTTCCCATCCAGATCCTCTCTCTAAGGACCTGGCAGTGCCCTGACCACCAGGCCACCCTCTCCTTTCCTTCCCTGCTTCCCACTGTCCCCATGATACACTGGTCCTGCTGTGCCACCGTCAGAGAAGCAGCATGCCTGCTTGGAGGTAAGTCCTGTCCCCATCGAAAGGGCGGTACCGCTTTGTCACTGCAAAGCGTGACAGGGGACACTGTACAGCTCCAGATAGTGCTAATAGGAGAGGGACGGGTCTTCCCCTCTGTCAGCTCTCCTCCCATGCCCCCCTCGCTGGCGAAACCACATCTGCGTCTGGTCTCCAAGCCCTTGGCGCCAGCTCGGAGAACGCCGTGTCCCTTCAGAGGCTCTGAGGGGTGTTGCACCACCCCCGTCTTCTTGTCTGAGCAATCCTTGAGGGAATGGGATGGAGAAGAGGGAGGATCCCCACAGAGAGAAAATTCACACAGCTTGTGCCTGCATCGCCGCTGGCCCAAGTCTCTCCGGGGCAGAGAGACGTCAGGGCCCTGCCCGGTGGGGAATTGCACAGAGCTGGAAAAGAAAGGGAAAAAAGCACAACAGGGGAAGGGGTGGGGAGGAAAAGACAGGCAAAGAAGTTGCTCGAAGCATTGTCTGGCCCTGGTCAGTTCCAGATGCTAATCTCTGATCACTGTACCGTATTTTTGTGAGAATTGGGATTTCTGCCTCAAAGGCAGCAGGAACAACTGCCAGCATGTGAGAAATGCCAAGGGCTCTTGGGGACAGTCAGAGCCCAGCATGGGGACCCGGGATGCGAACAGAAGAGCTCTTTGGTCATGAAGGAAGCATTGGGCGTCACTTGGAAAGATAACTGAGAGCCTTTGCGGGAGGTAACCCAGCCCACTGAACAATGTGAAATGCTCCTTGTGGTTCCTCCCTACAAGAAGCTGTACAGTTTTCTGTCCCCAAAACCCATGTCCTTTTTTCTCCCCAGGCAGATAGATGTTATTCATGTGAAGAGCTGTCTTCCTCTGGCAGAAGAGAATGAGGTAAACACAGAAGGGAATGAGGTCAACACTGCAGCAGCCTGGCTGTGCTTTCTGAGGCAAGACTGGCATCCATGGATGCCTAAAAAGTCCCACCCCTGGAGAGCTGCCACTCTGCCTGAGGGCCCTTAGCTGGTAACATTTGAAAACAAAGCCATGCCTTGTACTGCTGCTGCCTTTCTCATCGTGCTTCTGTGTCCCATAAAGCAGGAAGCGCTCCCACAGGGCTTGTGTGCGTTGCTGTGCCAGATGCACAACAGTTGGTGAAAAGTATGGCCCTGGTAGGAATGCACACTTGGAGCAGAATAGTGCCAGAATTGTAGCTGAGTGCAAGAATTGTGGTGTCAACATTGGGATGTCAAGTGTCAAAGGCTACGGCAACAGCCTGGGGGCCAGGTCCTTAGGTGTTAACAGTTGCTATAATTCCTCAGTGCCAGTTGTGTCACCCATCTCCAAACACAGCCCGACCACCAGAAGAGCTGGGGGAACTGCCACATGCACACGCCAGGGAAGCACGTTCTTGCCAGTGAAGGTCAGCCACAGACTGAGCTGCATTAGCAAGGACACAGTCAGTGGGCTCAGTGACATACTTCTCCTCCCTTCAGCACAGGTGAGCCTGCACGTGGAGTACCACTGGCCCTTCCAGTACAAGGTAAACTGGAGTGGATCAAGGAGAGGGTGACCACAATGGTTAGGTGGCCGGTGCACAGGACATACAAAGAGAGGCTGAGCACTGGCTTTGTTCAGCCTCGGGGAGGGAAGTCTTGGCTGGCAGTGGTGGGTCAAATTAGCTTCAACAGGCTAACAGAATTGTAAAGAAGATGGAACCACACTTCTCTGAGACACACAGTGAAAGGATGAAGGGCAGTGAACACAAACTGCAACATGGGAAATTCCAGTGAAGATTTGGAAAATATTTTTAATGTGGGGGTGATCAAGAACAGGGACAGCAGCCCAGAGAAGTAGGGGAAACTCTGCCGCTGAAGGTGCTCATAGCTGGCCTGGAAAGGGCCATGAGTAACCTGATCTAGCTTTGATGTTGGCCTTGCTTTGAGCAATGTATTGGACCTGACTTCCAAAGGCTCCTTCCAACCTGAAGTCTGTGAATAATATCAACCACTACATCATGCAGCCAGACAAAACCATAACCAAAATTTCACAGAAGCAAAGCGCAAACTCCAGGAAATTTTCACAGTGGATTTATTTATTGGGCAATAATGATCATAGACTCACAGAATGGCTGAGGTGTGAAGGGACTTCTGAGGATCATCTAGTCCAATCCCCTCTGCTGAAAGCAGGCTTAGCTACAGCAGGTTACTCGGGACTGTGTCATCTCACGTTTTAAATCTCTGTGGATGGAAACTCCACAGTCTCTTTTGGCCACCTATGCCAATGTTTAACTACCATCACACAATAAAAAGTATTTTTATTTTGTTTAAATGGGATTTTCCATATTTCAGTTTGTGCCAGTTGACTTCCTTCCTGTCACTGAACACCACTGAGAAGAGCCTGGCTCCATCTTCTTTACTCACTGCATCAGGGATAAGATCCCACTGAGCCTTCTCTTCTCCAGGCTGAAAAGTCCCAGCTGTCTTAGCCTTTCTTTATATCAGAGGTGCCCCCATCCCTTCATCATCTTCATGGCCCTTTGTTGGACTCTCTCCATTATCTCTCTTGTGGTGGAGAGCCCAGAACTGAACACAGAGTACTCCAGATGTGGCCTCACCAGCACTGAATAAAGGGGAAGGATCACCTTTTTTGCAAATAAACACCTTCATTAAAAAAAAGACCTCTTTTTTTTTTCCTAAATGGAAGTTGCAAGCTGGCTTCCAGAGGAAAGCGTGACCATTTGTGAGGGAGTGAGGGAGGCTGTGAGGGCAAGAGAAGGAAGGAGCGTAGTCTCTTAGACTCCTGTGAAGAATTTCTGACCTTGGTTTCTTGCCGTGAGTAGTTCCTGCACATGCTTTCCAAATGTGACTTGTGCAAGCTCACAGATGCATCTGGGGATCAAGTCAAACATGAACATTGGGAGATACCCTCATACTTATGCAAAAAACCTCTAGATGGCATGAGATGCTATTTGGCCAGGCCTTGCAGCAGGCGCCTACAAGGAGTGCAGATGGCATGTACACTCAGCATTGCACACACGTAGCAAGAAAATTGTTTTAATGAGAGCACAGTTTTGGTTCAGAGGCAGAAAAATCCATTCCCAAGTCTTAGAGAGAATCTCTAAGAAAAACCCCATTCCTCACAAGGCAAAACTTGCAGTCTGTTGTGTCTGAAGCTTTGGAAGGTTATAAGTAGAAACAGACAAAGTGCAAATACACAATGTCCTCCTGCTGTGCTTTCTCAGGAGATACTTTTCCTAAAATTGCAGGCACTGTGATTTTCCCTGGGGTACTGTGGGCAGCAAGAACCAGTTTATCTTGCAGTAGGAGTAAAGGCATTACAGACTATTTCCAGCCGGCTTTCAAACTCTTCTTGAATGTAACTGCAATAGTGTTTCTGCCCACCTAATTGCTTTCCTCACTTCATCCTTCTGGGGGTCTTTGTTCTGTGAGCTGCAGGTCCTCTTCATCCATTAAAAATATGGGCTGTGTTTATTTAAACTGCTAATAAAATTCCTGTTAGCTTTCGCTGATTCTCCATCATTAAACTTGGAGCTGAGTGAAGCACTGGCTGTGTCCTGAAAGTATCATCTAAGTTATGTCCAAAAATGCTTTACAATGGAGCACTCAGATGATGGTGTTCCCTCCCGGCACGCATAAGCATGATCCGCCTTGCCCCACTCGATATCTTCTAGCAAATGTTTAACCTGTCTTGCCTACACAGTTCTCTCCCGCATAAACAGAGCAGATGTTAGTGCCACAGCTCTGTAAGTCCCCTTAAAACACCCAGCAGCACCATTTCCCTTTTCCCTGTGGTCAGTAGCATCATGAGGGAATGAAATGGAGGCAATAAAAGACAGGCGAGGACCTGAGATGGAATCTTCTCCACTCCTCCAGCTCACACAGCATCTCTGTCTTCAGGCTGGCCCCTGTCCTTCCTGGCCCAGGCTGCAAAACTCCTGTACGAGCCCTTCTTAGGCTGAGTCCTTTCCCTAGGCTACAGTCCTCACACTGAGTGGTGAGAATCATTTTGACCAACCTTGGAAGGCTGGTATTCATAGATCAGCTGCAGAGGGGAGGGAAGGGACTGCTCCAGATGGTTCCTCAGAAGGTCCTGGCTGCCCTGCTTTTTGGTTGGGACAGCCTTCAGAAACGCAGAGCCCATCTGCAGAGCTGCACCCCTCATCCCACCAGACCTCCCTGGGCAGATGTTGGGAGTCCCATCCCCCAGGAAAGGACAGGGCGAGAGCCGAAACCCGTGTGACACGGTCATCTGTACAGGCAGAGCTGCCTAAAGGCACCAGCATACAGATGAGGGACGTCCACAGGCTGCAAAGAGCAGATACACTATGTGTTTTTGTGTTCTCTACCCAAACAGCAGAGTATGTAAATACAAGTCAGCTGAGGTCATATTTAGTTTATTCTGCTAATCAGCAGTGAACAAACAAGAGAAAACAGCTCCAAGCTGTGAATGTGTTACCATTTCCTCCCCTGAATGTGAGAAAAAACAAAACCTACAAAATGAACAGTATTGTCAACACCAGCTTTAGGCAGCGCAACCTAAAGAAAACAGAGAAGTGACTAACCAGAATGAGGACTCGTCCATTAATTTCAAGTAGCACTATGGGCTATTATTATCTCTGCGGTTCATTTTTTGGTACTTTCCTGCTCTGAATGTTTACCTTTCAAAACTGCACACTGATAAGCTTGTCTGCCGTACTGCATCAGCCTGGGTTCCTGCACAGAGCGTCCGTGGTCATGCTGCAGCCCACCAGGTCTCCTGCCAGCTACTCTCCTAGTCCTCTGTCTGCACAGGCTCAAAACTGATCTTTCTGATACACACGGCATGGCTTCCAAAGTGATGGGGGTATCTTCCTCTGATGGGAGAGCTGGAGTTCCCAGCTTTCCACTTGCTTTTTGCACAGAAGTGGTCTAGATTAGGTCAGAGCTTCTTGTAACTGACCAGCCATTTCCCTGCTGCTGCAGCTATCATCTTACATGTTAAGTTATACTATTTTTCTGGATTTTTATCTCTCCTGCTAGAAATATGCTTTAAGATCTTTTGTTCCAAACAAAAATCTGCTTTGGTTTCTTCTTTTTGAAATTTTCTTTTGAAAATTATTCTGGAATCGCATGTGCTGAGAAATCTGCTTGGACTGTTTTTCTTTAAAGTCCAAGGGTTCATAAACAAGAAAAAACGTATTGCTCAGAGTAACTGAAATGCCCTTTATTCATACGGTTATTGAATTCTTGTGTATATCTGGAGTATATTATAATAATGTATACATCAATCAATATATTATTTCACGTTGCATTTGATTAACCTGTACTGAAAACATGATTGCTTCACAAAGCCATCGCATAAGATATCAAGACAAAAAGCTTTATGAGGATGGTTGGAATTGCATCTGAGGAGAGAAATGTATGGCACAAGTATAGAGTGGATGTACATCAGATGGTACTATATAGCAAATTCTTAGCGAGTCTTAGTGATACAGTAATGTTTCCGACAAGTGGATTATGTATTCTATTATTCTATTATACTAGAAGAGCTATGATGCTTACACATTATGTATATACTAAAAGAGCAACGATGCTCACACTTTTTGCCCAAGACTGAGTTTGTGTCCCAGGACAGAGTGAGGGCATGGGGTTGCTGTTATGCTGAAGACCCACCACAACACACTTCTGCAGGCTCTGCAAAGTTATTGGACCTGCTTTAGAATCCCAGCAACAGGAGGAAAAAAATCCTCCTTAGACAAGGGAAAGATTTGCTAAGTACCAACAGTAGGAGGGCGTCTTAGTGCATGTGAAACCCACATGCAAGTTGCAAGAACTTGGCAAATTCTGAAAATATTTGGAAATCTTTCACCAGTCCACCTACCATGGCACTCTCAAGAAGTTCCACCATGTTCCTTGCTACTGCCAGTGACCCCAAACACGTTGATCAAAATGTGATGCACTTCTTGTGATCCTTCAATCTTCTGAGATTCCCAGGCCTTGGCTTCCTTTGCAAAAAGGGAGACTGAACCACAGTCTGCCAATGCAAGCATGTTTGGTTCAGGGATCTTTGCTCTGCCATCAGCAAAAGCAAGCTGCTGAAGACAGGTGTCTAGTTTCTCCATGCTGAGGGGCGCTTCTATCATCCTGGTGCCTGACTGCAGTTTTCCCTTCTTGTTATCCGAATTGTCATTTATACAAATATTCTGCACACCTGAGGGGGACACAGCTCCAAAGAAAAGCTTCAGGCTTGCGAAAAATGTTTTCTTGAAATAATCGTGTAATGTATCAGTTGGGAGGTGAAATATTGTAATGTGGGTTAATCTCTGCAGCATATAGAATGTTGGGATTTTTATAGCTGTTGTGTAAAGCAAGCAGGACAAATTGCCTAATTTGCCTCTCTCCATCCAAGGCTTTATTTGTTGGCTCTGTTACTGTGGAGGTGAGTGTGCTTCTGCATGGTATGCATTCATTTTTCTATAGCTATCATCAGCTGTTGTCAGCCACAACAAACACAACACGTGTATTTTCCAAACAGAAAAAAAAACAAGAATCAGTATGATAACCAGTTGTTGTCTGGGTTGTTGCTGATTTTACCATGTGTCCCTTGTTCGTCCCTTCGTGATGATAATATGTCTTTGGCATGCAACTAAACCTGAGGGCTTCTTACATTCAACACCTGGCATTTCATTCAACAGCAGTACGCCAAACGAAGGCTGCTTTAGTCCTCTTGGATCTCACCCTGCCAAGGAATAACAGCAGAGGAGGTTGCAAGAGTGTCAATGGAACCATCTCTGAGGGTTTTCCTGTATAAGAGAATCCTCTGATAAATATTATCCTTGTCTTATAGTTGCTTTGTGCAATTACGGAAGTGTAAAAGGGACCTTCTGGAATCCTCACTGACTCTTGATGCTTCATAGGGCTGGACTCAGATATCTTGGGGATCTCTCAGCATGGGTCAAAATGTGGCCATGGGTTTCACTAAGTTTCACTGCTCCTGGGAGACTTGTGCATTGTTTAGGAAGCCCAGTTAGAGGGAAAGCTCCTCAGCATGTGGCCTTATCTTCAATCTTGTGTATTTTCCACCATCTTTTGTTTCTGAGGAGCGGCTGAGGGAACTGTGATTGTTCAGCCTGGAGAAGAGGAGACTGAGGGGAGACCTCATCGCTCTCTACAACTACCTGAATGGGGGTTGTGGTGAGGTGGGTGTTGGTCTCTTCTCCCAAGTAACTAGTGATAGGACGAGAGGAAATGGCCTCAAGTTGTGCCAGGGGAGGTTTAGATTGGCTATTAGGAAAAATTTCTTCACTGAGAGAGTGGTCAGGCATTGGGACAGGCTGCCCAGGGAGGTGGTGGAGTCACCATCACTGGAAGTATTCAAAAAACGTGTGGACATGGCACTTCAGGACATGGGTGGGCATGGCGGTGTTGAGCTGACAGTTGGACTTGATGATCTTAAAGGTCTTTTCCAACCTTAATTATTCTGTGATTCTGTGATTCTGTTGTTGTCACCGATTTTGAAAGACTTTGTGAAAATTGACTTTGGTACAGGGTCCACGCTTTTCACACACATGGATCTGTAGTCCTTTTCCAAGGTCTCAACTAACAGCCAGAATCGCAGGTTCCTCTATCATTTGGATACTCAGGGTGTGGGTTAGTCATCTGCTAACAGCTGCAAGGAAACAGGCTGGAGCTGGAGGCTCCAGACTAGCTGATTAATCCCTGCCTCCTTCCCTAGATTGCAGCAGAAAACCTTTTCACTTCTTGAAAATGCAAAATCTGCCTTCTGAAAGCTGAGGTTTCCTATGAAAAAATGGCATTAATTAGCACTAGTCGGTCGCCTCAGTATTGAGTTGGGGACAAGTTATGGTTTCACATCAGTTGTTAGCCTCAGGAGAAGAACATTTAGTGGTCTTGAATTTGAGTTGGTATATAAAATTGGACAACTGACTGTTTACAGATGCAATAAACTAAATGCTTGTGTTTGGGCTCACGTTGCAGTTTCTGCCTCCGTGTGCTGCCAGGAGGGCAGAGCAGCCATGCCAATATACCCACGTGGTGTGTCAGCAGAGGTGTCTCTGTTGTGCCTCACCTATGAGGCTCATTACTTTTAGGGCTGGAAGTGCTTATAGAAAACTTAGTATTTTAGCAAGAGTGAACAGTGCCATGTAAGGGCTTGTTTGACATTTCCCCAATTCCTCACTGGTTCTAGGAATCTGTTCTAGTCACACAGCAGATGTGGTTTTCTTTACATGCATATTATCACTGTGTTTCCCTATTTTATAAGTAATGTTTATTTGCTACTATTACATTGCTTTGTTGAACTGGGAAGTGGTTCTCCTCCAAGATCTGAGTAAATCTAATGGGAAATAATACACACCAGAACACGCAGACATGTTTGACAGTCAAACTGTAGGTGAGTTGAAATTCTTCCACTTAGGTAGGAAATGGGGATCTTAATATCTGGAATAACCACAGAGAAGCCAACAGAGCAATGCCAGGTTTACGTTTGACTGCCTTGCTGTGTGGATGCTCCATTTGTTGACTGTGTTGACATGGACAGTTTAACCTGCTCTTGAATTCCAGAAAGCATCTCAAGGAATGGTGCATCCACATCTGAACATGTCTTGCTTGCTTAAGAGAGTTTAGTTCTTAAATAGGCCACATTCAGACACATGTATTTGCTTATCCAGCCAGCCAGCTGTAGAGGGGCTGGAAGCCAGCTATAGAAAAGCCTTTGCTGTTTCTGAAAACAGTCCGTCAATTAGTCACATGCTTTTTGCAATGTGGTATGGTGAATATGAACTAGCTACAGGGGAAACTCCATATAATAAATGTTGGCACAGTTACCAACATTTGATATTTTGCTCTTGCAAACGGTCTTTAAAACAAACTGCACTGTACTTCCAGAGTTTCTGAGCGAACAGGCTCAGACAGTAAGTAAGTATAATCTAGAGTTGCAGGAGAAGGAAACAGAGACTAGAAATGATTTCTCATCATCCAGAAAATAAAAGGGGCAAAACCCAAATTAACTAAGGCTAATGTGAGTGTTCAAAGAGACCTTTTGCAGGTCTGCCATCAACAGAGAAGGAGGGATGTGAGCTAGGACAGTGCTGGGGTTCTGTCACAGGGAGACGTGGGAGTTACCTGAGACCACGGGGCTTTGTTTTACCATAACCTCTCTGTGCTCCTGGCACAAGGTAGAAGAGCTGCTCAATGCCAAGACCTTCACCAGAACTTTGCTTTCGGGAGCCAGAGTCTTTGTTTCTTTCTAAGTTGGTGGCATAGATGGCAGATATGAAGGCATATAGGTAAGACAAGTTCCCATATGAGAAATGGCTGAAAGCAAGTAGATTTGAGTGTCCTTCGATGGCCAAGAAAATTGAGAGAGGCCCATAGCAGACTGCAGCTATCCCAGGAGAGACCTGGACATGAGAAGGACCCAGCAGAGCCCAAGGACAGGATGGTTAAAAATCCCTTCCCCTTCTCTTGAGGTTGGTGTGAAAGAAGAGTAGCAGAAAACTTGGCATTCAGTGTGTGGGAAGCCGACTTGTATGTAAGTGGGAGGAAGAAGAGTTAATTGCTGAGTGGGAGGGAGGCAAAACTTCACACTGGGAGGTTTTACTTATTTTATGGGGCTTGCTCTGGGCTGTAGAGCTTTTATGGGTCTCTGAGGAAACATCTGAGCTGGCTAAAAGTTCTGCTGAGCTGGAAAGAAGACAAAAGTACAGTGAGCTGTAGATAAGAAAAAATACTTAACCCAATTTATATTTACCCTTTTTTTAATCTACACATCACTGATATGCCAGTATTTGCTCTTCCCCCCCCTCCCCCAATAAAGCTTTCAAAGTGCTGAAGTGTCAGAACAATTTTTTTCTAAAGAACACTGCAAAAGTCCCTGGAAATCTTAAATTGAAAAAAAAAAATACTACAATTCCTAAGCCCTGCCATTTCCAGGATGTTGGGGACAGGGACAGAAATCCCTCAAGAAATGAAAAGTCATCAACTTGGTTTGGGGTTTCAGCGGTTTCACTGTTTGGCCTTGTGCTGAGAAGGCAATTCCAAAATACACAGCTCCTGCTAATGCCACTGCCAGAGCACTGCTCCCTCACCCATATTTAAAGAGTCTTCTCAAACATACGAAGTAGAAGAAAGGGCCAAGAGTGGAAAACCTGAAGACATAACAGAGCCAGAACATTTCCAAGGTAGGTACCTACACATTGCATCCAGACCATGGCTGGCCAGGCTGAGTTTGTGTCTGCTCTATGCTGCCAGTACGACACAAACTGGTATGGGACTGTGCTTTTCAAGCCTATTCACTTCCCTTTGAGATTGAGACATCCTATCCCAGGTCCAGGTCTCCCTTGCCTCCTGGAAGCCACAGGTAAGTTTTCTGAAGTAAGCCATTTCTGCAACTGTAGCTTATTTTCCACTTTACAAATACAATGCAGAAACTAGACTGCCATTGAAACCTAGACCCACATTAAATACCCCGTTTGGCACTCCAAGGCACTATAACAAGCCCTTTAGAGCTTCAGGGAGCACAGCGACCACCAGCAGAACCCCAACTCCCCCATCTCTGTTAAGTCTCACTATGAATCCACTGGTTACATGATCTGAGTTCAGCATCTTCTGACAAGAAAATGCTGAGCTATCTGAAAACTTTTGAAATGTGATGTTTCCTTCAGAGCAGGGGTGAGGAGCATTTTCCTTGCTGAGAGCCAAACAGGCTCAAGCACTTTGGCAGGCCAGGTGCCTTAATGATATCCAGTAATGTAATAACATGGGCATGGAGGGAATGGGATGGATCATCCCATGCTGTTCCCTGGCCAACCCGGTCACCCATGCCCTCCTTCATAAATTAGACCAGAAGACTCTGCTGTCGTTGCTCCCCTAGTGATCAACACTATCTCTGCTTCCCAGCATCATATGGACCAGGGTAATTTTAAAAGCTTAGTCTAGAAAGTATTTTCTGATATGTAATTATATTAAATTAATAGAAAAAAAAATTTTGTGAACAGAGGGCAGCATTTTATTTACTCTGTAACTACTTGCTGGCCCAAAGCTTGTGTTACTCTGCATGCAGGTCTGTGTCAGAACACTCTGTTCCCATGGGAGATAAAGCATGTATCATGCAAGCACCAGATGAGAAATATCTGGAAAAGGAGTAACAAAACCACTGATGTATGTATGTGCCATATGTCAACCACGGGCACATGATCAGATGCAACTGGCTCATGGTACCTTCCTTTCCCCTTCCACTGAAGCTTAAATGAAGTTGCTCAGACATGAAATTGCTCAGATAGAGCTGGACAGTGTTTGCTTATTTACCCAGCTCATTAGAGGAACAGTGGGAGCAGGTGGCTTTTTATAATCATTAATTAATTATCCAGCATAATTCAGAATGAATCCCCTAAAAACGGCAATAACAAAAGCAGTGCTAATGAAGGTTGTGCTGCTGTACCTGAGGTGGGCATTGCCTCAGTGTACAGGCACTGCAGAGACGTGGAGTGAGGGGCTCCACCTGTGTCAAAGCCTTTAGCAACATGCCTGTCTGTCAGCCCATCGGTCTATCAGTCCATTGACAACATGCACTCGGCCCTCAACCTGCTTTGGACTGCACAGCATCTCTGGGCAACCTGTTCACCTCCCAGACTGTCCTCAGGGTGAAAAAGCTTCTCCTTATATCCAAACTGAACATCTTTTATTTTAGCTTACACCCGTTGTCTCTCATGCTCCCACTGTGCACCACTGTGAAGAACCTGGCTCCATCCTCGATGGAGGATGCCCTCCCTGTAGGTACCAGGATCTGCTGTCAGGTCTCACTGAACTCCTCTCTTCTCCAGGCTGGTCCGGCCCAGCTCCCTCAGTTTCTCCTCACAAGGCAAGTGCTTCAGCCTTGGCCATACTGGTGGCCCTCGGCTGAAATTTCTCCAGTTTATTGATGTCTTCCTAGTACTGGGGCACCCAAAAATGGACACAGTATTTCTGGATGTGGTCTATCATGTGCTGGATAGAAGGAGCAGTCACTTCCCTCGATCTGCTGGCTGTGCTCCTGCTCATGCAGCCTAGGGAGCTGCTGGCCTTCTCTGCTGCCTTTGGACAGAAAGGGCAGAGAGAACAGTCCAGACTTTGCTCACACTTAAATTAGTCATTAATTTTATCCCAGTGGATCTGAGAGCAGAATTTGGACCAGACTAAATAGCTTTCAGCCTGAGTGCTTGAGCTTTGTCTCCCATCATGAGCTGACGAGGAGAGCCACAGAGGGCTGCAGAAACCAATTTTAAAAATAACTAAAATATATTGAACCACAAAACCCAATGCATTTTCAAACTGCTAATTACTAAAGCTTCATGGGATGAAAGTAGAGGAAACTGCTATTTATCTGATCCAAACAGCTAAATCCATTTCCCATCACATACTAAGAGTTTTTGGGCAGGCACCTCTTCCCACCTAGCACCAGACATAGTCCACAGTGCTCTCAGCCTGAATCTTTAACTGCTCGTCCATTTTCCTACACCCACATGACTAAAGCACACACCACCAGCCATGAGTTTGCTTGGGCTTAAGGGAGCTGTGCCACCCCTCTAGGTTTCCTCGAAAGCACTGCTCTGTGGGTCCCTCATGCTCCCTTTTGAGTGGGTCATGTCCCCAGAGGTATGACTGTGCAGAGTCCCTGGTCATACTGGAGCTGCATCCACTATTGCGAAACGTGCAACTGATATGGAAATTCAGAGATGTGGTGAAATGCTGACTTTACAAAGTCAGTGAGAGCCAAAGGAAAATGTTAGTATTCCTTCATCAAGCTGAGCTGCCTGTTCAGATCTGTGATTCCTTCTTCACATACTTTGCACTTATGGCTACGGTACTGCCTGTGAAACATCTGCACCAGCTCAAGGTCAGCTGCCCACAGCATTCTGGAGGCCTGGGGGGACAGATGCCACCAGCCAGCAGGACACTGACAGTGGCATTACTGTGATCAGGGCCTGGAGCGGGTGACATGTTGCATTTTGGAAAATAAGAAGATTCAAGTTACAAATCCGTTGAAGGGTTGACTGGAATGGACCTGGAAAGGCTAGCCATTTCTGGAAATGTATCATATTCTTTCCATCTGCAACAAGCTTTCATTGCCATTTCAGCAAAGTTTAGTTAATTTCATTTCCAGTGTTTTTTCTTCTCCATGATACTTTCTGCTCTTCAGGGGTCTGACTAATGGTAGAAGTGCTACAATTCTTTCCACTGTCTTACTCCTTGCATTTGCAGCCAAGTGTCGCTGATCCAGAAGGTTTACATAAGTATAAGTAGTATCCAAATCTCTGCATTGGACACCTAACCATCAGGGATTTTGCTGATCATTGCTAAAAAGATCCTTTTTGAGGACCCAGTTCTGCAAACACTTATGCGCACGAGCAACTTCCATAGATTTATTGACTCATGACCATTTGCAGGATCAGATCATGAAATATTTGTTTTGCATTCAAGAAATTTCCCACTTAAGCCCAGGAGTTATGTCTTAATGGATGCAGGAAAAGTTTTTTGGTCATTCAAGATGAATATTTTGAACTCTTGTCAGGGATGAGAATTCATTCTTGGACGAGGAGGCAACAAGCACATGGGAGATACTGACTTAATTTAGAAGAGAGGTTGGAGAGAGAGAAGCATTTAGCTAGCCCTTAGTCTTAGAGTATGCTGTTTAATTAGTGCAACTCACAAAATCACCAAGTGTGACACTGTACTTCTCACCCTAAAGACAATTGTATCAATTCAGCATCTTTTTAAACAGGATATTTAGAGTTCTCTTCATTTCCATTCTTGAGTTGGAGCATTTTGCTTTCACAAGATTTCCTCTGAGATCGCCAAAGCTGGGCTCAAGAAATAGAATACCTCTGGTACTCTTCTGCTACCTTGATTTCAGAAGTTACAGGATTGCTGTAGCTAAGAGCTCCGTGGTTCAGTCTGCTCTGAGGGTGCCAAAGAGGGGAGCTATGCTTCTGTCCCCACATTACAGCTACCTGGGGCTGTGCTGACACCAGCACTTGGTTGGAGAAGAAGCATGCTTTTGAAGTGACTGTCTGCCTTCCCCACACACAACCTGCAAAGGTTTGTACTGCAGACTGGCCTCAGGGAGCTCAAACTGGGCTCCTGCCAGGTGAAACCATGCTCAGAGTGGTCCCTGGGAGTGCTTGTAGCATGTGCCACCTCCTCATGGGCACCCGGTCCAGGCTGGAGCTGGGCTGAAGAAAACCCCAAGGCGGTGAGTAGTGTGAGGCAGGTCCTTAGCACTAACCCACTCCGAAGATCTGCTCCAGCTGTGCTGCACTGCTTGTTGGTGCAGATGAAGCCATGGTGTCCTCCAAAATCTACCTCAGTTATGAAGTGCAGAGTTTTGAAAATAGCTAAACATTCCTCAGAGTGATTACATACAGCAACAGGAAAGCTAGGAAATAATAACTAAAAAATAATCCTGCACACAGAGAGTGAAGCTAGGAAATTTGGTTTGGATAAAGACAGCACAGCCCTGAACTTTCACCCAGTTTCAAGCTGCACCTCCATGCAGTTTGAAGAAAAGTCTTCACCTTGCCTTCCTCCAACTTCCTCCAGAACCATTTCCACTCCTGACAGCCTCCTCAGGCTCTTCATTGCTGTGCTGCTTTTAAATCACCTTGTAGCATCCCTGTGAAAGTGTGTAGCATTTGAGAGTATTTCCATCCCACTTTAAGATCTCGGAGCTACTTGTCTGAATTTTCCCCGTGGCAGCCTGATCTACCTCAGCTGAGGATCCTATGCTGGGGAAGAACAAAAGCCCGTGGAAATATTTTGACCACCAAAATTAGGGACAGAGTCTCGCGTTCCAAGTTCACCAAGTTCATAGGCGATTTTACACCATTTTGGCTGGACAAGATTTCATCCCAGAGCGCTGCTTGCCATTAGCATCACTGTGAAGGATCAGCGTGCAGCCACAAAGTTTTCAGAAGGCTTCAAACCTTAGTCAGTGCTGAAGAAATCTGTCAAACTTATACTTATTTTAGAACAAATAAACTAGTTCCCCCCCTCCCCCATTTGCTAAAAAATTTCATCAGAAAGAAGTCAATACTTCCAAAGGATTTTTTCACACAAATGTAAAGACCCCTTCAATGCTCACCCTGTATGGTGGTGGTCATGGCATGCCCCTAGATGGAGGTTGTCCAGCATCTGAAGTACAGCTGCTGACACCTGCCCAGCTGGGTGGATTTTCTGTACAGTCAAAGAAGAGAAATAGGCATGTTTATGGAAAGACTCATCTCATCCTGAAGCTGAGCGCTGGTGCTTACGTGTTCTCTAGAGGTGAGACTCAGTTGCCTAAACTCAGGCCTTTCCCTGAGACGCAATAGCGTATCTTGTGTGGTCTCTAGGCATGACCCTGGAAGGCTGTGGGTCACCAATAGATCTTGTGTCGTAGCTTCCAGCCCCACAGTGTGCCTACCCTTAGACACCTATGTTTAGGCAAGGGAATGAAGGTGAATTGCACATCTCTGTAGGCTCTGCTGACTCCATGGGATAGCTCTTCACTCAAGGATTTAAATGTTACCACAGACACTTACATGGGGACACAAACATTCATGTGCCATATCTGGAGATAAATCCCACTGTAGATGCCTAAGTTGCTCGGGTGGCTCTTATCTTAAAGTTCCTTGCTGCTTTCTATTTCCCTATGCAGGGATGTTATGTTGCACAAAATTACTTTTAGGCAGCAGTGTAGCAGATGGCTCAAGTTAGGTGAGATGAGTGCCTTTTGAGGAGACCTGAGGTCAGACTCTTTCTATATCTGGTCCTGATCCAAGCCTGGAGCGATGCAGCCTACATGGAGAAGGTAGTTCTTCTGGGTCACCTTGCCCTCAGTCCCTTTCCACAGCTTGGGGAAAGGCCCAGGATGCAGCCTCAGGAATTGGGAGCTAACCTGGGCACGGCCCCTCTTAGCAGCTGCTGCGAGATCACTGCACAGCCTGCATCCGGCTTCCCTTCAGCTCATTTTTAATCTTAGCACCACCTCAGAATCAGGGAGGTCATAGCCTCCATGCTTGGGGACCAGAGCTTGGCAATTCAAAGTGAGTGGCTTGGGGTGCCACAGGCTGGCCATGAAGAAAAACACTCATGTTGATTATTTTAGAAGAGTTCATGCATTCTGAGCAAAGCCAATAGCTTGCAGGGCCCTTTGAACTGTCAGGGTTGGGGATATAGGATGTCTGGGGAGGGATGCTGGGCATTTGGTGCAGCTCTGAAACCCTGCCACGTGGCATGGGTTCAGAAAGTCTCATAATATTAGCGGAGGTAAGAGAACAAGGGGTCTGAGAAGCCGAAGTTCTGCCTGGCAGTACCACTAGCGCGCAGGGAGCATCGCTGGGAATTTGTAAACCTGCCTTATAGTGGGAGCAAAGCATTTGTCATGGCTTCATCGCATTTAGGATACCAGATGCACAGTGAGAATAAATGCAGGGTCAGTGAGCCTGTACTCGCCGATCGCCCTATGAGTGAAACCTCAAGATGTCCCAGCCGTCTCATGCTGTTGCCTTCACAGGGTCAGAGAGAGGGCACCGCCAATACCTTAGAAATCCCCACTTGTCAGAAGATAACTTTTGAAATAGAGAAGTTTTAAAAATAACGCCAAGGACAACAAACACGTTCAGGCTGAAGGACAAATTGCAGGATGACTGCAGACACAGGGTTTCTCTTTTATTTCTGAATCCAAACTCTGTGAGGTTTGTTACCAGTTTCAGACTTCAATTATTTGATTTTTTTCTTGACTGGGAGAGGAATGATGAAAAACAAGAAATTAGTAATAATGTTCTACATCTGTTTGGCAAACAATTTCTCCTTCTTGCTTTAAGCGAGTTCAGCAGCTCTACATCTCTGCTGATCTGAGAATATTTCATGAGCAGCAAGGGTGAAATATATTGACTTCTAAATAACTACATCAAAATTGCAATGAGAAAAACAGAAAAAGAAAAAAACTTCAAAGCTACAAGTCTTGTATGGCTTGGCACATTCCTCTTTATTTATTATCTGTACTGGTATAGTGCCTGCATCAGGGAGCAGTAGCCCGCTGTGCTTTGGAAAGTGGGTAATAAATGTATCCCTGCCCTGTGGACCTGACAACCAAAGTCAGAGAAACTGCAGGGAGTGTAAAATTTGCAGAATTCAAGTGACACAGAGCTGGGAGAAAGATAAGCTTTAGGTCAAGCCTGTGGAAGAGAGAGAGTGGGATCTTTGTTTTCGAATGACAAAGCTGTAGGAAATGAGATACAGTGGAAGCTGTTTTCAACACTGATTTCCTTTATCACATTAAACAATAACTTTTGTTCTCAACATCTTTTTCTACTCTGGTGGTGGTTTCCTCTTGGAAGCAAATTGCTCAACTGGTTTACGGTCCAAGGGCCCATTTCTCATATGAATGATGCATGCACAGAAGGGCCAAGTGGGAGAGGCTCCTCCAGCCCCACAAGGACTGTCAGGATCTGACATTCTTTTCTGACCAGAAAAGAAGAAACGTTGAAGCCCTGGAAAAAAAAAAAAATTATGCGCAGCAAATCCAAAGGAAATGAACATTTCAGACTGGGTGAGCGGATTCTCTGTTTTCCAAATGTTTATTTTGATTTTGACCTTTTAAAAATGTTTCCAAATGGTTTTTCTTCTCAAATAACTTACCAAACTTTTCAAAAGGAAATGCCATTTCAAATGTTAGAAAGTGAATACTTGGGATGCCCGAGTGTCCAAGTATTCCAACTACCCTCAGACTTTTCTCTTCGCACCGGGACACTTCACGGGTGTGAGAGCTTTGTGCAGTGGCAGCTCCTTGGTGAGGCCTAGGCAGGGGTTTGCCCTTGGCATGGCTCCGGTGGCCAGGCTGGCACTGGTTGTTTCTGCAGAGGGAGCCCTGAAGGGACCCACACCTGTTACCCGAGTGGTCTCCCATGCCACGCAGAAGGTATGTGTGAGTGAGGTTTTGACCTAAAGCCATAGGCACTCATCTTCCTTCCAGTGGCTGTGTGTCACCAGAGACAGGTGGAGGTACTTATGGTCCTCAGTGGTCCCGTTTTGTTCCCATTTGCTTCTGACCGCATCAGCCCTTCTTAAAAGATGGGTGTTGCTTCCTGTCCCTTTCAGCCATGACCCAGATATTCACTCAGTGTAGAGACAGGAGGGCTTCTCTGCCCTCTGCTCCTGTGGCCTGCCACTGTATAATTTGAGAGAAAATTGGCAAGGGATGGTCCGGCAGCCTGCAGGACCATGCAAAGCTGCCTTGGAAAGGTTCTTGGCTCTTGGGAAAAAGTAGCGACCTGATGGATTTTAATGATATGAAAGATGTTCTGAACTGATTCTAGGACAGGATTCCTTAGCTTCAAGATTACATCTCAGACTGATATTTAAAACAGTTTTGTCGGTTTTATCCACCTGCCTATCAGAAACAATGGTTCTCCAGCTCTCCTCCTCTGGAGCACAATTCATGACAGCTTGAAAGCCCTCAGCTGAGTTTCATTACATTCCCAGCACCTTCCAGGGATCCCAGATCTGAATTCCCAGAACCTCTCTCCCCTAGATCCTTCCAAGCCAGGCTCCCTTACTCGGTGCTTTTGGCTGCCACAGGGAATTTATGGCTCGAACTTTGATGCACCCTGAGTTCTACTATCAATTAAAAGAACATTTTCCTGCCACCAAAAAAAAAAAAATATATGGTATGGCATATTAAGTCTGGAAAGTTCTGTGACTTGGAAAGCAAGCCTAAGCATTTAAGGAGAAGCCACCCAGTCTTTATTGCAATACCCCACCTTTCTGACCTGGAAAGGACAATAATGACAGAATGAATCTCATCATGGCTCAGAGGTGTTTATCCCCATTTCATCAAACAAGTGAAATCTTGGACTGCAGACATTTCCGTGCTGGAAGGACTAAGCCTATCTTTGCAAGTTAATGGGAGAAATTCAAGTCAGCCAAGGGAGGATGAATCCTTATGGTAATCAGAAGTTTCGTAGCTCATTATCTCTTTCTTTCAACTCATAAGACTCTTTTCCCCATAAACATTTCAACATCGATGAGAATGTGGTGGGAAGCCAGAAGCACAGCGTGCATTCAAACCTGCTCTCATAAATTTGTCTCACACTGAAGTTGTCCTGAAGCCTGACCCAGCTGTAAGTATCATCTTACACAAGCTGGAAGAAAGGGAGGAGAGCTAGCCACCTTGCTCCTTCAGTTGCCTATTGTAACTAACTGGTCTGCCTTAATCATATAGTCCGATGCACAGAGATGTAGGGTAAACCTGGCTCCCGTCCTTCCATGTGGGCAGCAGAAGTGAAGCCAGACATATGCCTGTTGCTGCTGCTGGTAAATGGAAATAATATCATACTCTTTCACATTCTCTTGATGTGGCCACTGAGAAGCAACTCTCTCAAAAAGACTACTTCAGATGCTTAGAAAGAAGCTCTACAGGGAAAAGGCCAGCACATTTTTGCATGGAAAGAATTTCTGTGCTTGCTTCCTTTCCCTGCAGTAGATACATTGCTCCTAACGATTACTTCTAGTTGTTAAATACGTAGACTTAGGATGTATTGAGATATATATTTTATAGCTCTTCAGAATATTCTTTCTCTCTTTTACTTTTTGCTCTGACACTCTTTATTATGTTTATCTATCTTTGCACAAATATCTGAGTTTCTTCTCTGTTCTTGTGATTGGCCCTGAGCTCCTATTTCCTCTGTGCATTCCTCTAAACGTTTATACTCTCTGTTTATTCAGTTGCTTCCATCTCTTCTTGCTTTGTATCTTATTTAATAAGTCTTTCAGACCCACCCCAGGCTTTCACAGCAGAGGGACCTACACATAGGAGAGCTCTGATACTTATGATCTCTTACAGTGCTCAGTGGTAGGACGCTGTCTGGGTCTGGGAAGTGAACATCACAAATACTGCCCTTGGAGGATGCCTTGCTTGACTTACTGGCAGCCTGGGAGCCATTCTTGGGATACCTGATTCTCTATGCACTATGCACTGCATGTTCGGGGAGTCTGAAATCCAGATCCACCTTGGGGCCTCAGAGCAATTGGTTATGGGAACTGATTTTCTTCACCTATGGTAAACCAGCCTAACTGTGCTGAAGCTGGTGCAGCCATACGAACTTATACCCCTCCTTTTGTCTGTGAGTTGATCGATAACTGAATTATTTTGCACTACCACTTATTCCACATGGCAAAAAGCCTAATTTTCTCCAGGAAACATTGCCCCTGTTGCTCCTGCCATTTACTTTGCCACCGAACTGTAGAGACTGGTAGACTACCAGGTAACATTGAGAAGAAACATCCAAGAGAGAGGTAGCAGAGTTGCCTGTTAAGGGCAAGGCAGGGGAATGTGCTGTGGCTGGAGAGGGCACAACAAATTCAGCAACAAACAGAGAAGATAAGATAGATACACAAGGAAGAGTGAAAGAACATTCAAAAGTTGGGGAGGAGTGGCTGGAGAGCTGCCTGGTGGAAAAGAACCTGGGGGTGCTGAACATGAGCCGGCAGTGTGCCCAGGTGGCCAAGGCGGCCAACAGCATCCTGGCCTGTATCAGAACTAGTGTGGCCAGCAGGAGCAGGGAAGTGATCGTGCCCCTGTACTCAGCACTGGTGAGGCCGCACCTCGAATCCTGTGTTCAGTTTTGGGCCCCTCACTACAGGAAGGATGTTGAGTTGCTGGAACGTGTCCAGAGGAGGACAACGAAGCTGGTGAGGGGGCTGGAGCACAAGTCTTATGAGGAGCAGCTGAGGGAACTGGGGTTGTTCAGTCTGGAGAAGAGGAGGCTGAGGGGAGACCTCATCGCTCTCTACAGCTACCTGAAAGAGGGTTGTGGCGATGAGGGTGTTGGTCTCTTCTCCCAAGTAACAAGGGATAAGACGAGAGGAAATGGCCTCAAGTCATGCCAGGGGAGGATTAGACTAGATATTAGGAAAAATTTCTTCACTGAGAGAGTGGTCAGGCATTGGAACAGGCTGCCCAGGGAGGTGGTGGAGTCACCATCACTGGAAGTATTCAAAAAAATTGTGGATGTGGCACTTCAGGACATGGTTTAGTGGACATGGCGGTGTTGGGTTGATGGTTGGGCTTGTTGCTCTTAAAGGTCTTTTCCAACCTCAATGATTCTGTGATTCTGTGACTCCACAGGGCCTTTTGGACCAGTTCCTGCACAGGCAGGAGGCAGGCAGGCTGCACAGAGCACATGGCACCGCACATGGCAGCTGTGCTTTAATGGTGAACGGCAGAGACGGTGAGCTGCTAACAAGCGACGTAATGATATGCATCACGCAATAGCGAACAGGTTATCAGATGTCAAGCCAGATGAGACAGGCGCACGGGCCTCCTGGGGCCGGGGTGGGGGACGCAACACCCTCTCCCTGCAGCTCAGGGCAGCCACTGGCAAGAGGCAGGGAAGAGGCAAAGCCTGAGGGTCTGCCGCCGGCCGGGGAAAAAAGGGCGGCGGCGTGCCTTGTGCCGTCCGGGGGTTCGCATCTGCCTGCCGAGAGGGGCACAACAGGCGGCAGGGCTCGGGGTGCAGCCCAGCTGGACGCCAAGCAGGCATGTGGGCCGGCTTGGCCAGGACATTTCACACCGTCGCGTCAGACATTTTGACAACGGCCCTGCAGAGACTCAGCAACGTCAGGTTGTTTTTACAGCAGCAGCCCCTGTGTGCTGAGTAAGTTGATACTTTGCTAACCCTGTGGTATTTGGATTAAAAATAAAGGAAGGGAGTCAAAAAACCAAACCCTGAGCATGCCTGAAGTGCAGGGCTTTGGGATTTCAGTCAGATGCTGAGCAAAAAGTGGCCTGGCCCCAGTGATGGCAGCACTAATGCGCTCCTTATGGTGCAGGGGCTGTGTCCGGCCCAGCCTGCCCCACGGGCCTCGGCGAGACCCCATCCTGGAGCCATTTCATAACAATTTCTCTGTTGTGAAGAGCCCTCCTTCTCCACCACGGACCCCACATGAAATCTTTATTGCTTCCACAGAGCTTACAACAGAGGCCAATTATACCATTCTTCAGTAAGGTGCTGGGGAAAAATATGTTTAAAACAAATAGCACTTGCTTGAACCTCCCTACTTTGAAACAGAACCTTTATATTCAACGTGGGAGTTACCAGGTTCATGCAATCATAGACTCATAGAATCTTTGGGGTAGAAGGGACCTTTCAAGGCCATCTAGTCCAACCCCCCTGCAATGAGCAGGGACAGCTTCAACTAGATCAGGTTGCTCAGAGCCCCATCCAGCCTGACCTGGAATGTTTCCAGGGATGGGGCATCTACCACCTCTCTGGGCAACCTGTGCCAGTGTCTCACCACCCTCAGTGTGAAACATTTATTCCTTATATACAGTCTAAATCTACCCTCTTTTAGTTTAAAACCATCAGCATATGCTGTCCTATTGCAACAGGCCCTGCTAAAAAGTCTGTCCTCACCTTTTTTATAAGCCCCCTTTAAGTACTAGAAGGCTGCAATAAGGTCTCTCCAGAGCCTTCTCTTCTCCAGGATGAACAACCCCAACTCTCTCAGCCTGTCCTCACAGGAGAGGTGTTCCATCTCTCGGATCATTTTTGTGGCCCTCCTCTGGACCTGCTCCAACAGGTCCATGTCTTTCCTGTGCTGAGGGCTCCAGCGCCGAACACAGGACTCCAGGTGGGGTCTCCCCAGAGCAGAGTAGAGGGGCAGAATCCCCTCCCTTGACTTGCTGGCCACGCTGCTTTGGATGCAGCTCAGGATATGGTTGTCCTTCTGGACAGCAAGTGCACATTGGCGGCTCATGTCCAGCTTTTCATCCACCAGTATCCCCAAGTCCTTCTCGGCAGGGCTGCTCTCAACCCCTTCGTCCCCCAGCCCAGAATGATACTGGGGGTTGCCCCGACCCTACACTAGGCCTTGTTGAACCTCATGAGTTCACACAGGCCCATTCCTTGAGCATGTCCAGGTCCCTGTGGATGGCATCCCGTCCCTCAGGCATGTCAACTGCACCACTCATGTCATCTGCAAACTTGCTGAGGGTGCACTCCATCCCACTGTCTAGGTCATTGATAAATCCTACTCCTGGTGCTTTGGAAATCAGACGGTCATCTCCAGCCCAGTTTTACAGCCAGGACATCATTCTGTGCTGCTCTCCACCTTGTCCCCCACCTTTACAGAGGAGAAAGGAGAACACAAAGCATGAGCACCTGAGGAAGGTTTTGCCTCTGACTTTCAGAGGTGCAGGAGAATAAAGGAACAGTAGCTATCCTAAAGCCACACAGGGCTTATTCCTGCATCACTCAAAGTTGCAGCTACAAACTTGTAAACAGTGTGGGGCATGGTGAGGGGCAGAGTACAGAGCTATGGTGTGCCTGTGCCCCGACATGAGCTTGCAGAATAGCCTGAAGGACTACTAGCAAACTTAGGTAAATGAGAGCGGTCTAAAGGCTGCCTTGCTTCGACCAGTCTGGAACAAGCCAGGCCAGCAACGGGAATGGGCAGGACACAAAGGATCATACATCTCCTTTTAACCCTTTCCCATTTAATTTCATGGAGAACCTGGTTTTGCTGGATAGCAGGATGTCAGCAGGGGGCACAGGGCCATAACAACATGTGGTGGTTTTAAATCAGCTCCTAGGAAGACTGGTCTGACCTCAGCTTGCAGCCTGATATCCAGTGTCCTGGTTTGAAGACACACAGGACTTCAGATGCCAAGTGCTGGATCCAGTGTGGCTCCCTAAGCCAGACCAGGAGCTGAGGCTGGTTTGCATTTGTCTTTGGCTGCTTCCATGTTGTCTGAACTCATACATGTCCATGTTTATGATATATTACTAGGCTGTTTGTTTGCTCCATGCCTCTCAAGACTCATATTTATAGATCAAAAATACATCTTATTTTCACTTGAGAAATGTTGTTTGTAAAACTGACCAAAGCAACAGAGCGCTGTGAGGTCACGAAGGGGAAAAGTATCTCCAGAAGCAGCTGAAAAGAAGTGAAAGCCAAATCTACTTCTCCTTCAGAAGGTGATTATAGTTAGCAGAGAGGGGTTCTTCTCAGTTCTGGGCTGTTTATGACCACACCTAATCATGACATCCTTCTTTTGGGTGGTTCTTCTAACATCCCTTAGCATTTTCCCAGTCTTACAGTTTACAAGTACCGGTCAACAGCTTGAGGTCATATTTGTGTATATAACAGCAGAAAACAATAACCCCCTCCTGGATTTGGTGGTCACATCCCAGTTGCCATTATATTTTCTTCTCAAGGATGAGCAAGTCATTCCCAAGATCTGGAAGAGGTAATACAACAACTGTGTTACCTGGTGGCACAAAACTAGGAGCAGGAACTCCAGTGGATATGGCAGTAAGAGGTGGTGTGGTGGCAACTGATGTGGAATTCTGCACATTCAATCCAGTATATGGAGAATAAACTCTCAAAGTTACTCTGGAAAGCTGTTTAAGCTGTTATTCATTAAGACTGGTGCTTCATTTTACTAGGTCAGTCCATGCTCTCTTTTCCACATTGCAAAGTCCTTTCATGCCAGGATTTAGCTCTTATGGGAACTTAATGCCTAGAAAGAGCACACCGGGATTACATATAGTGAGTCCATGAATACTGGGTCAGGACTTAAACTAAATCATAGCTTAATTTAAAGACAGGTTTGAGCCAGGCCTTAGCTGCTTAGCACCTGGCAGAGGAATTACACAGGAATATTACAGGAGGGGAACCCAGGGTTTCTTTGGCAACGGAGAGGTGGAAGGCATTCATACCATCCAACTTTGGGCATCTGACCCAGAAATAAGACAGGATTCTCTTGACAGGGTTTCCAGAGGACAATCAAGACTACCTTGATGCCTCAATGCCACCATCTGTCTTCCACAACATATCCTTAAAGCTATGTCACTGGTATGGGAATTGTCTGTGCAATGAAGGATCAGAGTAAGCAAAGGAAATCCTGGACATCAGTAGTATCATTCACCCTTTGGCACCACTTTTTACCTGGGAACAGGCAGAGCATGCTGATCTCAGTGTGGCTTGTGACTTGGATAAGGCAAAACCCTTTATCTAAGAGTTGTTTTCTTTGCTGCCAAGTATTGAGCAGTTCTGTGGTGACCAGCCCTGCATGGATTGGGAAACAGAGTAAAAAACTGGCAGGCTGGACTGGCTAGACCCTGCACAGGGTGTTAGAGACTAGGGTGCAAATGCAAACGCCCAGGAGAGCTCAGGGGTGCTGGACGGATGGGTGAGAGCCAGAGTCGAGGGGCAAGAGGGCCAGTGTTACACAGTGGGGATGTATTTGCTGTTCGCTCTGTTTTATAGCATTCAATCACCAGTCAGAATTCCAAGTTAGCGACTGTGCTGCAGACCTCACAAAGCAGATACCTCCTGAGCTTTGCACCTACTGCAGGATGAGTTCTGGCGTTCTTGTTCACCACGAGCAAGGCGCTACTGCTCATGCTGAAGGGATGGTCTGCAGAGAGTAGCGCTGCCCGGGATGAACCGGGAAGGGAAGCCTCCTTGCGTGTCCACTGCCTGGTGCAGCAGGGCTGTGCACGGCACAGACTGTACTGCAGCCTTAGATGGAGCCTCACTCTTCTTTCATTCCTTTCCAAACAGTAATTTTTCACAAATCTGTACAAGTAGTGTTAGCCCTCACATACACCAATGGGACAGTAAGCAAAGAAACCTTGGTTATGACCAGGCGGCCTGCCAGGGAAGAAGAAAATGAACACCGTGGCTCCAAAAGCTGGGAGGGCTATGTTGAACAGATGGCTGCGGCAAACAGAAATTTCCAAGCCTTGGTAAAACACCTTCCTTCTCATAACACAGATGGAATTACGGGGAACTTATTGTGCTTGGTAATCGATCAAGCTGTTTAAAATAGTTAGAGAAAACATCAGTTGCAATGTAAGTGAAAAATATTTACAAAAGTGCTGATGAATATGATTTTAATCCCATATAAAATTGTGGTGAGAAAAAGGAAATTTCTATTGGATGGTCTCCATGGTAAACCTTTCTTTTGGGTTGGTATTAATCCTCCTTGAATAGTTTCTGGTCTGATTATATTTTATAATAATGTGGAAAGGCACACCGGGCCAATCATGCACTGTGCTTTCTCCAGGTAGCTTTTCACATGAAAGGAGAACAGGAAATTAATGCTGGAAAAATAACAAAAAACTCTTGATATTGATTGGACTTTCCTGATCCTTTTAAACCTTCCACAGTCCTAGAGGAGAAGGTAGTAATGAGTGAGCTTTCCCCCACTGGGAGACTGTTACATTTCACAAGCAAGACCTAGCACTGCCAAACCCTTGAATGGGAGAAAAATTTTGAAGGGTGGTTTAAGGTTCTGGTTTGGTTTCTTTTCCTTGGGGGGATGGTGTGGTGTTATTGAAATTTCAACTTTGCTTTTGCAAAGCTAATGCAGAAATAAATATAGCCAGGGAGTAAATATCAAAAAAGTTTTAGTCTGGGTTCCATTTTTGTTCTCCTAAGTCAGGAAATTAGATTTCCAGGGGAACATCTACATGAACCACAGTATGGTGCAAAGATACATAAGCTTGCCTTGAACGAGGTGACCCAAGTACCAGAAATAGTACAGCCACTGCAGCACAAAGTTCCCCATTGACTGCTTTGCCGATGCCTGGCTTAGCTGAGGTGAAGCTAATTGAGACGTCTCCCCCTTCCCCGTAGGCTGTGAGGCAAACATACTCCATTTTGGTCCCATCAGCCCTTTCCCCAAAAGCAGAGGCCAGTATGTGGATGTGCAAAGGTCCCTGGGGACCTTACGCTGAAATTTGCAGTTCCTGGGAAGTGTTGTAATTACAGGATGCAAAGACAGAGCAGACAAGTTCCTTACTGTTAGCACTGCTCTTTTGACCAGCTCTAAACTCCAACTGCACTGAACTGTTCATGCCCCTTCAAATCGCTGTATTATTTAGGGGCCTATCATTGGCCAGGATGGATCTTTCTGAAGGTTCACCTGATGTCAAAGCAGGGTCCTGACATAACTGTAAAATACATGCTGGTTCCAAGGAAGTAATACAGAAAATAGGACACTAATGACTAGCTGGGATTTTGTTAATATTTGGTGAATCTTGGGGGAAGAGTCATCCCTGACAAAATGTGATGCCTTCTCACTAAGTCCATGTCCATACTCTATGGATGTCTGATTTGAAGAGCTGACAATTGACTATGAAAAATCTATTGTAAGACAGGCCAATGGTATTAGTCAAGTTTAGTTATATCCACACAGTGTTTTGCATGGATATTTTCTTACATGGCTGCCAGGAATTTTACTGGACTCAAACTGACACAAGCCAGATTTAAACCAATGTTAGAGACTGAGCTGGGAACTACAGTCTTGGTCCCATTCAGTCTAAATGGAGCACCTTAGTGTGCAGATCAGGCCTACAGAGCAGACTGCAATGTTTCTGTTCTTTTCTCCAAACATCTGTGGCTTAACCTCTCTCTAACCTGGTTGGTACACAAAGCCATTGATAAAACAAGCAGCTACTCCTAGAATATTAGGCACAAGCTGCTGGGTTTGTGCAGTATATTACTAGTATCTGTCCTTTACTTTTAAATGCAGAGCAAGGAAAGGTCTCACTCAAACTTACATCACGGTCATACCCATCAAAAATGTTTTCTGCCATGAGAAACATTTGTTAGCAATGACTTAAAGCTTTTTCTGTGAAGCTGACATCACTAAGTCACTTAAGCACTTTTGAATATTGGTCATCACCTCTCGTTTTTTGTGGCATTCACATTAGAAGAAGCATTTAGTTCACTAAGTTATGGGTCCCACTTGTTTTAATGATGCAAGAAGTTCCATTTGCAAAGCACCTAGGATTTGGGTCTCTAAAGCGAAGATGATAAAGTACACAAAATAAAAGAAACTCAGCTTGCCCAGATTTAAATCCTTCTCACTTTATGCTTTGCTTATGAAAAGAAAACTTGGAGGAGACGGGATTGGAAATGACAGTGCTCTTTTGAATTACAAGTTACATTTTGCTACAGGGGCACAGGAAAGATGTTGTCAGCAGGGTGTCTATAATTTGTTGACACGTACAACAATTTGGAATTATGCACATTTTTATATAGATACTCACTTTGATCACAGTGTGCTATCAAGGATTTTCGTGCTGGGATCTGACCTCTTTTGCATGAGAGCTCTGTGTTCCCTAATACCGAAATGGCTTGTAAACACTTTTAGCTGCCCTTGTGGGTGGAGCTGATGATTCCTCACTTTGGTGGGTGGAAGATCTATGAGAAGCTATGCAGCCTTGTGAAAAGCTCTTTGACTCCAGGCACCTGTTTCCCTTAGAGTTGTTTCTTCACCTATTTGTGCCAAGTTTCCCCATTTGCAATGGCTTTTATGTGGGGAAACAACAGAGTAGAAAAAATCTCTTTCATAACACCTCATCTAACTGTGTTCTGTTCTGTCCCTCTACAGTGCAGCCCGTGACCACTTTAAATCCCTAGCACAAGCTGAAGTTCATCAGGTGAAACCACAGGTGTTTCTCTTATTATTTAAAGGCTTGTAACAGAAGTTGAGAGAGGGGGGATCTGCAAAGCTGCATCTTAGATTTTGCCTTTTTATTAGTATATATCTGCAGGGAGCTTTTGGTTTCTGCTCTCTGTAGTTGTTTCATATTTTCATGCACCACATTTGGCATTAGATCTAGTATTGGAAGGAGTACATAGTGACCCATTTGATAATTGAACATGGTTTATCTTCTGCATTTGTGTGACATCCGTTAAAACATGCATTTGGCCTAGCACTGTCCAAGCAGTGGGCACTGTGAGAGTCACGCTGCCGCTCCAGGAAAACAGAGATTCAGAGAGTCGGGTATGTGAGGGGACCAGCTCTCAGTGGCATGCTCCCCAGGTGGCAATTCACATTGAATGAAGGAGGGGAAATACACTACCAGTCCACATATCTAGCGTGGCTATGAATGATCCCAAAACCAGCAGGGAAAAGCCAAGCAAAAAATTGTCTCAAGGTCATCTTTCATTGAGAAGATTTGAGAAAATGATCACGTGCCTCAGGCAAGCAGAAGGCAAGGTCAAAGGCACTGTCAGTGTCCTCAGCCCATGCAACAGCAGAGAATTTATGAAGTTGAAACAGAGACGGGCATTTCCTCTGGCTCCAGAGTTGTAAGGAAACTGTCTGTAAAACAACTAAAGCTGCCCTTCTGCCACCTCTAAGTTTGAAAACTGGAGCAAACAAATCTGTTACCGATGCTCACTGAGTGGCCTGCCATATCTGTATGTTCAGAAGGGGGCTTGATTCCCTTTTTTCACCTCAGAGGCCAGAAATAGTTGGCAAGGCTGTCCTGCAGGGACCAGGATCAAGACTTTACTCCACATTAAAGTGCCCCAGGGCAGGGTATGGCACACACTATGTATGGGCACACATGCCAGGCTGTGGCTACCCAGGTATGGTGCAAAATCACCATGTGCACCTGAACCTGCCCAGAGTCCCCCCAGCTGGATGAACTGGGGGTGGAGACATGCAGAGGCACAGCCCATCCCCAGCTTGCTCCCCATGGTTTTCTTCTTGCCAGAGGCATGCTGCATCTGTGTCCCTTGCTGCATTTCAGCTCTCTGGGTGCCAGCAGCAAAGCGGGAGCTGCTGCTGCCTGCACGCTGCCTGACGTCGCTGACTGGCAGCCCCTCGGCCTTCTGCTGTGTGGCCAGTGTGTGAAGTCATGCAATTGTCTGCAGCAGAGAGGAATTTGAGGTACCAGCCCAGTCCTCATCTGCAAACACATTTATCTTAGTGCTGTTGTCACTAGCATGATTGAAAGGGGGAAAATGGAGAGAGACAAAATGTCTGTGGAAGACTAACCTGATGAAAAGGAAAAAAAAGAAGAAGAAAAGAAGAGCTTGATTAATGGACTCGTGTCCAGGCCAAGGGATAGATACACTGAGAAGCGCTTTGATTCATTCCTACTCACTTCCCACTTTGATGAACATTCACTTCATTGAGGAAGGGCTTTATGCCACGTGCACACTGCCACCGTGCCAACAGTGACAAGAATGTGGTTACACAGACACAGGTTGTCCTGCCATCTCTCCTCCTTGGCTTTCTCAAGAGGGATCTGCACAGGGATGGGAAGAGGGCCCTGATGAACCTTGGGGTTATGTCCCCATTCCTGACACACTAGTATCCAATTCCTTGTGTCCCTGAAGTGACTGTGGCCCAGGATGAACATGCAACACTGCCACAGCAAATGATGAAATGAAAACTGCTTTGGAGTCACTGAAAACTGCTCCACAGTCACATTTAGGCATCATGTTGTGCCTTTCCCAGACTTGTCGTTAGTACAAAAAAATGGAATGCCCCACAACACCTCAGCAGCCATGAAAGTGCAGAGCTCTGCTTGGGAAAACCTTCAACTCCACTGTCCAGAAGAAATGCTGAGTCTTCATTTGAGAAGCTTAGCAATAGATAATCTCTCATTGGAGGTTCTCCTGCCTACCTGGATATTAACAGCAATGGATAAGGTATGCTTTTTCCTGTGTGAGTGTCACTAAAGACTGAAAGCAATGCCACTGAAAAGCTCCGCGGGCAAAATTTGGCTGGATAGCAAAGGAGCGACAGTCTTTGTCACAAAACTTTGGCTTAGTTCCCAGACAGCTGTTGAATACTTTTCTTTCTGGCCATAAAATGTAAGGTTCTAACGTTACTAGCTGGAAAATGCCATGAGGGTTTTATGCAGAGATTTTGCTTGCAGTTTTGCCTTGTTAAAAGTTTGATTTGTTTTCCAGGTCAGGAGACTTTGTTCTAACGCAGGTTTAAAGAGTAGCTAGCCTGTCAGCAGTATTCAAAACTATTTTTCCAACTTGCCATTTACTAGAAGAATTGACTTCTCCACTCCCTTCCCAGCACCCGCGGGAACTCTGCTGCTCAAGTTAACACAGAGGAAGGCTGTGGTAGCCTTAGAGTGTACTCGTCTTGCAACATCATGTCAGCAATACATTGAGGGCCTGTTTCACTAGTTGACTCCAACACTGGAAGACATCCAGTCATTTTACAAAAAGAGCATTTCATAGCTTTTGCTTTTAAAGAATCTGCAAATGGCCTGGATGCCCAGAAGAACAGATGCTGAGGCTCATCAGTAGCTTGAAAGCAAGGAGGTACAACTGGCAGGCAGAGCTGTGAGAAGTTAACATAATGGAAAAAACAACACATTTTCCATGTAAAACTTCTCTGTTAAGTAGCACACGGCTGCATGGATTTTTTAAGCATTAAATAGTCTTCAAATCCCATTCCATGTCCCAAAGAAGAGGAAGTATATGCAGGCCAAATGCTGGAAAGAGGGAGGAGATGAAACCAAACTTGCAGTCTGGTTGCAAGGAGACCTTCGTACCCTGGGAGATCAGAGATATTATGTTGAGTACACGCTGCTGAATGTCTTATCTGGCAGGTGCAGGCCATGGGACTGACTTCTGGCTGGTGTGAGACTGGCTGAACCAGCGTGTGTTTGTGCCAGAGTGCAGAGCCATCTATTTGCACATCTCAGTTATTCTTGGCATAGCGTATGTGATCAGTCCTGCATTCTCCTCCCCACCCCAAGGTACATAAAGCTACAACGCATCTATCTACAAAGATACAACGCATCTAAAGGGCATTGCCTTTCATTGCCCAGCCAGTTACACTGCCCAGCTGGTGTGACTGGAGGAAGAAACTTGCAGGGTAGTTTCCCTTAGGGCGAGAACCAGCTATACAAATGGAGGCTATCTGACACGACCTCACCAAGCATCCTAGGCAAGTATGGCAGCCCCATTTCCCAAGGAGGCCGGAGCAGCAGCAGTGCCTGCCAACTCAGCTGTTCCCAAACCTGCTGGCCCCACAGCTTGTCAAGCTCAAGCTGCCACCCGTGTTAGGCACAAATCCTCCTGGCTTTGCCTTTCTGATACAAATCCACAGCCTGTCACCAGAGAAAAACTCTGCCTGTTTGCTGAGGCTGCCTGCAAGTGTGGCTTGCAGCAGCCTGAGTGTCCCACTCTTTTCCTTGGATGAAATGGTTTGACAGCTCTTCAGTCTGACAGCTCATTCTTCCATGGCTTTAATGAAGCCTCTAATTGTCTTGGAGTATAGTAGTTAATTTTGGACTGTAGAAGCAGCCAGTAATTGGATAGGAAAAGAAAGGGTCTTTATATTGCCTGCCAAATTGACCTTCCTTTCTCAGACACCTTCTCTTCACCCACAGCATCTCAATTGTGACTTTCTTCTACTTCTCTCCTCACTGGCTCCAGGCACCTCCTTATCCTCCCACGGAGGTCCACATGGCTTCCCCTTCCCCTGCCTCCCCGTAATGCTTTCCCCTGCTCTCTTTCCCACGCAGTGCCTGATGCCATCTCTCTCCCAGGCTGGTCCACTCTCCTCCCAGCACAGCCCATCCCCATGCCAGGGTGTGCAGCAGCGGCAGGGTGCTGGTCATACCATGGCCAATGGCCTTGCCTGCAGAGCCAGGTCGGTCAAAAGGGAGATATCAGTCTGAGTGCATTTTCAAATTACCTTCATTTTTAAATGTGACTGAATTACATGGACGTAGCTCCACAGCAGAGAAGACTCATGCTGTGAAGCAAGCAACAGCCCAAGGAAGGCCAGGAGCCTTTCCAAGTGCAGAAAACGGTTTCAGCTCAGTGAAGCCACCTACCAAGGCTCAGTGCGGAGCTACACAGGTACTTTGAGTCAGGGAAGTGATTAAGTACCCTGCTGTCTCAGAGCCTCAAACTGTGCAACTTCATGACAGCAAAGATGTCTCAGCAAAATGGAGCCAACTTTCTTTTACAAAACTTGTGACGTCTTGGATACAGTCTTAGAGAGAATCTGTGAAGGATCAGGACATATATGACTGCTTGTTGCTATCGATGTGTTTATATGTCGAGCACATTCCCTCATGGAGTTTGCTTGCCTGGAGATGAATTTGATAAATGAGAACTCCGCACAGGAAAGACAAGTTTTGTTTCTGTTTGAAGCAGGTTATCAGAGCAGAAAAGGTAATTTTGCATGCAGGGCCAACTGTCAAGCTGTGTTTTACTCTGCTCTGGGGTGGCAAAATGAAGCAGGTCTGTGCCAAGTTTGTGGCTGCCTTGCATGAAAAGCCATCGGGAAAGCAGCCAGGGCAGCGCTGAGGCATGGGGTGGTAGGCACAGCTGGGCAGGGGGGTCTGCTCTGCCATCAGAGGCTGCAAGCACCTGCAGCTTTTGTGGTGTGTCACTGGGCATTTTAAGGGATTCTACAGATTTCTTTGTTAAATCAGGTGCTGGCAATCTCAGTGCTGAGACCTGTTGCTGGTCGGTTTGCTCAGGTGCACTGAACTTATCAACAACGACTGCAAATGTATTGAAAGGTTACTGCTCGCCACAGGCCTGCAGAGACCTCCAACATGTCTACCAAGCTTGTGCAGGGTGCCTAATTTTGCTCTTTTCTTCTGGGCCTTTTGTATTGTACCAGTGTAATGGAAACATCCCTGTGGGGTCCAAACCCCCAGCAAGCTCTTTGCATTACTGCTCCCACACTTTCGGAGCAAATGTGTCTGTGGGGGCTCTCAGACGAAAGGCGCTGGCTGAGCTGCCAGGTGCAGATTAATGCTGTTCAAGCCCCTGGGACTTCAAAGAATGGAGATGAACTGGGAGTCGGGGAGAAAAAGGGGTTGTGGAAGGGGCTTACGAGCTGTCTCACTTGGCAAGGTATTTCACGGGCAGTGTCACACACATGCCTGGTGGTATGAGGCAGCCAGGATTTCGCTGCTGTCCCATGCAGAACTTGTGCAAGTGACAGGGTAGCTGTTGCTGGGGTCTCCTGCTGGTGCCCTGAGGCTCACAAGGGTCCCTGGGCTGGCACTCCCGGCCAGGCACAGAGATGCCTCGGTTTGGAAGTGCTAGCCATCCCGCAGACCAGGAACAGACCACACTTCTCCTGGAAACAAGCCCTTTCCACACCTGCCCTCTTCCACTATGGGTAAGGCAAACCCTCTGTACACATGTTAAAACCATGAGCATTCTCTTTGCATGCACAGCAACGGCACCGTGGGCTGGAGCTGCCCCATACCAGGCAGGGTTAGAGCAAAGCCCTGATCCCTGGTTTCGCCAGCCCCTGCAAGCAGGGTTTTTTTCAGTTCTCCATCTGAACAGCTACCTTGTTAATAGACCCAGAAAACAGAGATGGGGGACATAGTTCGAGGGGCAGCAGAAGGTTGCCTCCAGTTTCAAGTTGCCAGCTGCTGAGGTGCCAGCCCTGGTGAGCCAGGCAGCGGGGGCTTCCCACGCCGAGCTGTGGCCGATGCTGAAACCCAGCTCAGTGAGACGCTCTGCACCTCCACCTGCCACGGCCAGCGAACGCCTCGGCTCTGCAGGCTTGCACGGCTCCTTGGGCACTATGGCATGGGTGTTATGGGAGATGATCTTTCCCTCTGTTTTTAATTTGCTGAAAGATATGTTGTTACCTATCAGCAGAACTTGTTTCAGAAAGCATTTGAGTGGCTAGCTTTGCCTCCTAGTGACAGTCATTTATCGTGAAGCAGTGTTGTTTAGGTGGCCTGCTGCCGCACTCACATATGCTGTCTCAGTGCCACATAACCACATGGCCGTCGGCAGCAGTACTGGAGTCGGATTCCCAGTTTCAGAGATAAATCTCATGCATGGATATGTCTGTTTAACCTCATTGCTTCTCAACTGGTGAGATAGCGAGCACTTTCCTGCCTCTGTCATGTCCTGTCAGCAGCTTCATTGTGCTCAGATCTGGAGAGCATAATCAGATTTGATCTGTGCATTTTTCACAGTCATTTTCGAAATGGCCCAGAGTGGAGTAATACGACTTCTTCCAGTTCGTCTCACAAGTACGTTTTGTTGGCCACATTCAATTATGGGCCAATAGTTATCCCAGCAAGACATCCATGGATCAGAGGCACAGGGCTTGGACTCCTCACTAACAAAAGATGCTTGTTTTTGAAGAGGTGTTCCATCATGGAGACAATCAATATCCATCTCTCAACATTGAGGAATGGCTGGTTTCTGGATGAGCCTCACTTTTTCCTGTATGCTGTATTCTCATAGCTCCTGAGCAGACAGGAAAGTTTGGACTCCAGGAGTGGAATTTTTTGCTCTGAGAAGTGGATTTCTAGAGACACATGACATTGGATCACAACATGTGAAGGGTAAAACATTAATTTCTGTTTTAAAAATGTGCTGTTAGAAAATGCTCTCCTAGCAACAAAGCACCTTTGTTCTCCAAGTGTTGAACGTTAACAGCACCACATTTGTGCTAATTCCATCTGTTTCAGTTCAAGACAAGAGTTACTAAATGAATCAACAGCAAGCAGTGTGCCAGTTTCAGAGTTTTAATAAAAAGTATAATATCACTGCCATGTAACCTGTCATCTCTTTGAAAAACTGAATTATAGCGATTGTCCCAAAGCTTCTGGGTCATGTGGAAGAAGCATGCAAAGGAGGGGAAACACTGGTATGAAGTGTTAATAACTTTGTGCTGCTCACTGATACGCTGTTGGACTTAATGCAGTTATAAACCTCCATTTTTAGGTATTTCCCCAAAGTCTTGGCTAACGTAAACAGAAGAAGCTGGATGGCTAGATGCACAGAATAAATGTTTCCTCCTCTTTATGTAGTGTTTCTTTAAATAACTTTGGATCTCTGCTGGCTACACGTGCTTTCCTCAAAGAAGAGAAACTGAGCTAGAGTTTCTAAAGCCTGTAGAAGTGAATGCCGCTGCAGTTACCTTCAGTCATGGGCGAGGGTACATTGCCTACCTCAGCGGGAACCCCCCTGCAGCTGGGGGGTTGGATCTCACTAGTGGCAATACATGTTTCTTCTGGAAATTCCTTCTACCTTCTCCCAATTTCAATAGCTAATTTCAGCTAACAACAAGCAGCTTCCTCTTCTTGCTCTACAGTGGCTGGTGTCCCTTCTCAAACTGTAACACATACTGCTCTGAAAAGAAATGGGGATGGCATAGGAAGTGATTTAGTACCGCAAATTGTAATACTGGCTTGGTACCCTCTAAGGCCCTGGGTACATCTTTTAATGCCTCTCTTCAAATTTCCTGTCTGCTAGATGGTTTCTGACACACAAAGGCCTAACGAGGAATAAGCTCAAAAAAGCTCTGAAGTGCCGAGCCTTGAGGTGGTTCCCCTGAGGATAGCAAGGGTGTCCTCCTAGGGCTGCTCTACCCAGCTGCAGATTTTTCTCCTCAGAGTAAACCCATGAGACCAGAGACACACTTGTTGAGGAAGGTCTTGGGAATTTAGTTCGGGGTACAACACAAAGCACCTGCGGCTGTACCTCTCCTCCCAGCGTGGGAGGACCTCGCTGACTTTGGCAGACTCCCTCTTGATCTCTTCTGCGAACCAGCCACGTGGGACTGACGGGAGCGCGCTGCACGCCTGGGCAGCCCCCTCAGCAACATGCAGCCAAATAAGAGAGGCAGAATGTCCCTGAGCATTTGCAGGGCTGGGGAAGGGAGCACATGCCTGTGGCATCTCCAGAGGAGCAGATTTCACTGATGTTGTCAATTATAAGTTTATGTTTGTTATTGTTGTTTGCTTCCTTTTAAAAGATAGACTGCAGGGTGATATTAAGAAAGAATTTAAGCAGGAAATTATTATAAGCTTAAGCAGCCTCCTTTTGCAAGTGTCAGCCTGGCACAAGCAGGTTCAAATATTCCTCCTTCCCTCTTCCTTGTCATTGCCCTTCAGGAAGAAGTGACTGTTTTTACATACAGCTGAGCACATGTCCATTCGGTGTCACTGGCCACATACAAGCAGTAGGAGAAGGTGCTAAGATCAACTCCAAATCCTATTCTCTCATCTTCCCTAGAAATGTTACTGTTAAAATTTGCTTAAGAACTATTTGTAAAAGTACACAGAGTCATAGGTCAGGGAATGATTTTCAAATGCTCATACATTAAATACAGTGAAGATCTTTAAAAAACCAAATGTTAAGGAGTGTCTTTTTCCATAGGAAGGCATGTTCTGGGGCTTATTTATTTATTTATATTTAGAATTGACATCTAGAAATATACACAGCTGAAAATGTCAAAAGTTATGGGACTGCATGATCTAATGTTGGCCATGACAGAAGAATTGGTAAGCGCATCTCACCCAGCAGGAA
>NW_010545477.1:49669-92528 GCF_000687285.1 Phaethon lepturus
ACTGGCATAATAAAATAACCGCTTTTAGTCTCATTCCAGATTGTTGTGGTTTCACCCAGCAGGTAGCCAAAACAACCACACAGGACACAGATGAAGCTCAGTTTAGTCATATTGTTTAGCTGAGCCTTCCATCATATGGGCACTAATGACTCCAAAATAATATTTGCAGAGAAATAAAGCAAGCAGCTGCCTACAAGGAAATGGATTCATATGTTCGCCAGACAGTTAAACATATGCGCTCGTCACAGACTCAAAGACTATAGAAGCAAAATGCACAGCGTCTGCTCCAGCCTCTCTTAGGCACTTTCAGTGCAGCAGTCAGCCCCAGAATAATTCGTCTGAGCAAGGCTCCCAGCAGGGCTGCCTAAGGCACAGGGCGTCATCCCCTGCCTGGGTGCTGCCAGCCGGCGGCATCGCACACCCCTGTCACCTGCGGTAAAGCGGAGCCACCACTCATGTTGTTGATAACAGGTAGTCACTTCTCCTGTGTGGTGTGGGGAGACAGCCATTTGCAAGTATTTCAGAAAGGCAGAGGAATAGGAATAACTTCAGAGACTGTGGTTTGAAAAGACCCGTGAACCACGAGTATATTGCAGTGCTGAAGACTCAGGTCCCTCTTGTCTGTGTCCTAACACAAAATGGCAAGGCTTACCGGCAGAAAGTCTCCAGCAAGTGGCCTTAATGACAAAATCATCACCATCATCCCCTCTCTGTACGTCAAGCTACTACAGAGATGTATGCCCCTTTAGTGGCCAAAGGTCAAATTGTTTTGTGTAAGGGTAGGTGGACAATCAAGTACTAGCATGGGAATGATCTACGTAATAGAGCATTGAAATTCTCAGCTTGCTCAGTGAGACCTGACTGCACAGTGTTCACCTGGTTTTATACCAGTATGATTGCACCGATTTCACAAGCAGTAAAAGCACATTTTGATCCTGCTCTGACATCCGACAGCTCTTCTGTAGTTACCTGCAATGCAACAGTGACCGTTTTCACTCTCTCATGGTTCAAGTAGCTTAGAGAAAATTTGGTCAGCAGAGCTGGTCCAAATTACCTTAATTCTTTTTGTCACAGCCTGTTACACAAAAATGTATTAAGTAGAGCATATGATAGGAATAGAGATAAAATGGGTTAAAGAAACCTAACCTAAATTTATTCCCTGTCTAAACTGCTTGGTTTAGGTTCATCTCAAAGTGAGGAAGCAGAGATGGGCTGCAGCTCACTTTCAGTGACAGCAGCTTATCGTGACACACACTCAGGAGAGCTTTGCACAGCACACAACACCTTGCAGGTGGTATGCAGAGTGCTTCCAATAAAACATTCCACCTATTTCCTACTTTTTCTCAGTTTTACTATGTATTGTATAAAGCTGTTTCTAAGGAATAATTCTTTCCTGTATTTTTCCTGCTTTGTATCATCACATACTGATTAATACCAGCCTCCACCAACTCCCCCTTTCTAAGTCACTTCTTTATAGTCTAAATGCAAAACTCCATACCAACTGAGTTAATAGGGTGTATGTTTTTTCTCTCGTGAGGCAGTTCCCAGTAGGTTATAGGCAAGTATTTGTACTTTACAGTATGAAGGCTTCATAAGCATCTTTTTAATTGTACACTGGTACTCAGCAGAGATCATGCAAGACTGCTCATTTAGGGCTGTATAGCATCGTGGGCATAAATTTTTCGTTTACTCCCATCTGTTTTCAAAATTGTTTTTTCTGGAAAAGTGATAGGGGCTTTAATGAAGCCTGCAAAAGTTCAGAAAACAACCTCTCTAATTGAATGCACTCTTGGGAATTCATTCGGAAATAATCCTCCTCGTTTTCTGTCTCGCTGTCTGGCTGCCAGTGTTGAACCAGAGAATTATAGCAGCCCGCTAAAAGAAGCTGGCTTGAGTGTCAGGTCCATCCACAGTCATCTCTAAACCTTCCCATTTGCTGATACTAGAAGAATAACATAAGGGAAGCATGGAGCTGGGGTGGAGTGTAAGGATGTGCTGAAGGTGGCTTAGCTGGATATGAGAAATGCCTTCCTTTTGGTAATAAGCCCCTGCAGTCCATATGTGAAGCACCACAGTGAAACGAAAGGGCTAATGACAGTTGTTTGAGAAGAAAGCTGTGCAATTCACTCCTCTATCCAGGTCACACAGGGTGCAGCTTTCCCTCCAAGTGTCCCTGTTGGTCTCAGCTTGCAGAAGTCTCAGAGACTGAGGAAGACAAGCATGTGGGGCTCCAAAACCCAAGGCGGTGGATGACAGGCAGTGCAGAGCAACCACCGCCTCCGTTGCTGGTGGCTCTTGGCTAGGCAGGAGCAGAGGCACCACTGTGGTCTCAGAGGGAAGGGACGCATGCCGTGACCGACTGAGACTGGCCATACCCTGCCTCCATCTGGGGCTGCCAGCTCACAGGACCGGTTCAGAGCGGGCTGCCAAGTTTGCCAAGAGGCTGCGTAAACCGTAATTAACATCTCCCCTGATAGCTGAGCTTGCAGTGAATGGAAGGTGGCCAAATCCCATGCAATCTCCTGCAAACCATCCCTTCAGCATCGTTGGTGCTCCTCCAGCTACTGACAGCTGAATGGTCCTCCTATAACTCTAACCTCAGAGATGAGCTGAGATCCAGATATGATGATTTTTTGTCACCTGCTGACAAGTCCCTTGAGACATCCAGTCACCCACAGGCACAGCCATGGAGACACTGGCCTCTTTAAATTTCATGCTGACAGACCAGCAAAGAAATGCCGTAAAATTAGAACATCTTAGGGTGCTGCCAAGCTTTTTATTAAATTGAAAATCTTAGGTCTGAATGAGTGAATAAGCATCTTCAGATACCAAAATGGATTGCATAGGAGTATTTGAAACTTTCCATGTTCTAGAGGAAGCTTATTTTTAACAAGTGAGGTTGGCCTGACATGCTTTCCTTCAGTCAGTTTGTTCTCATTTTTAAAAAGCCCCTTGAAAATTTTGCTCATGTAGAAAAACAGGGAAGGATTAATACTACAGGAGTGGCAGATCCAAAAACATCCAAGACATAAATGAAGCTCTTGTTAATTGTGGGAATGCAGGGATTTGTACTTCCAAATGTTGTTTTCTTGTGCTATAAACTTAACTAGATACTTGAACATGGTCTTCACAGCCTGTCTGTGTTGCTGTAATGACTCAGTTCTATGGGATTTATACCGTGTCACTCCTAGCAGCATGGGAATGCTTTAGCAGCATAGGAGTGGTAAAATGACAGTGACCTGTATTCATGTCTTCTGAAATTGCCATCACAGGCACTCAGACAGGCAGAGTAAGAACCATGTCAGGAAATAAAGGAATTCTTTAACCTACAGTGAGGTTAAAGCCATGATGTCTCTCCTGCATGGCAGAGCTCTTGCTGGTCTCCGGGACACAGGTTGCCCCCAGGATTTCCCCTTTGACACCGCCTCACCCCACCAGCGAGGCACAGGCCGACAGCCCAATGCAGAAACGCCGTTCCTCCAGAGCGCGATACAGCATTCGAAAGCTACTCAGCCAGGCACTACATCTCATGTGGGGGAATCATGCTATTTGCAGCACTTGTTTTTGGTGAATTAGTTCCCAGCTCCCGCAGCCAGTGTGGGCTGGGGCATCCCAGCAGGGCTCTCCTGAGAGACAGCACTTGATGCTCTAACCTGCAGTTGGGTTCTGCTCATGCAAATGTGCCAGGAGGATTTTGTCAAGGTGTGATTGAAATAATTCATAATTCACCGACACAGCAAAGTAGGACAAGTATGACTCTGGGCTTGCTCTAGTGCTAGTAATGGAGGGCAACAGACACCTGATTACAGCAAAATGGCCAAGGATCCACTGTGCATTTTTTCTGTGCTGGGTCTGCCACCTCTGGAGGGATGGGACAGGAGGTATGGGAAGGTGACAGCTGTGGGGATTGTCACTTGCCATTCTTCCTCCCTTCCTTTTTCTTTCCTGTGACAGGCATGATAAAGCCCTATGTCTCCAGACCTGCCCCTCCTTCTTGGGGCAGCCACTTTCAATTTTCCTCCACTCCTGGGAAGCCCAGCACAAGCTTTGGCATGACTAGTTCAGCCAGTGAAAATGCTGGATGAGCTGATTCGCTCCAGCTCTACAGCTGCCTTGTCAGAGAAGATCAGTGGGGTGTGGAAAATGTCCGCTTTTCTTCATTGCCCTTGAAATGGTAACAAGAGGTACCTAAAGCAAAGGTACACACAGGGCCATGCCTTTGAAACCCTTGAAATGGCAACAAGAGGTACCTAGAGCAAAGGTACACACAGGGCCATGCCTTTGAAGAGTTTCTAGGTGAATACAATCAGTCTTGAGTAGCAGAAGCTTTTCCTTTTGACCAAAGCACAGATGCAACATGACTTGTTTGCCTCTGAGCAGCGAGAGATGGTATGACTTGTTTGCCTGACTTGTTTGCCTCTGAGCAGCGAGAGATGGGAAATGTCGTCGTTTTCAATAAAATCCAGCTGTAGGTTTTATAAAATAGTCAATAGCTCTGGGTCTTCAAGAGACACATGTCCTCGGTGCAGCTGCAGGATTTGCATCTGCTCTCTTAAAGTTAACTGTAGGAACGCAGGACAGGTTCAGTGCTGGGAGACCAGGACTGACAGATGTTCATCACATCTGCTTTTCACAACTTCCAGTGGACAAGAGCCCACCGCCTTTCTGCCACTGAAGGCAGCATTTCCTCGTCCCAGCAGTCACAATCTTCCCTCATATTGATCCAAAACCTCCTTTACCACAAATTAGGCAGATTTCTTCTTGTGCTCACTTTAAGCTCTGTAGAGAAACTGGTAAAAGAGAAATGAAAAGTGCTGCAAGGCCGAAGTGGAAGGCATAGATATAAAGAGGAAAACAGTCAGCCAGACAGGAATGTTACAGAGAAAGGTCAAACAGTTATACACAATAAAAAATAAAACAAGTCAATAATGTAAGTTTGGTATCGTCTCTCAATTTTATTAAAATAATTTTAGATTTAGTGCCTGCTCTCACCTGTCTTGCCAATAAATTTTACAGGAGTTCTCTCTATGCCCAAGTCCAAATTGTAAACAGAAAAAGTTGTGGAGCAGATCTTTGGATTTCGTTGCTGCACATATCTGCTGGGTTGGACAGCATGACACACAGATGACTTCTCCTTCTATGCGGTTATACAACCAGTTGTGCACAGTGGTTCCACAGAGACTATTTCACTTTGTTTCACAAAAGAAAATCAGGGTGGAGAGTGTAAAAAACCTCAAGTCAGAATAATCTTGCTTGCTTCCCCTTTATTCTCCAGGTGAATTATCCCTTTAGAGAAAGAAACTAGATTGCTCTGAGGCAGTTAGTTCTTGACAAGATCATGCTGATGTTTTTTTTTACCCCTTCATTCTCTTTCAATCCTTATTAATTGTTTTGTTAATAGCCATGGTGCCATGGACATCATGCTGATGTCTGAGTCATTAAAAGAGCATATGACTGTCTGCTTCCTGCTGCTCTCTTTGATGAAGGGGTCTGGGTCCTCTGGGGCTAAGACAACAGATGCTAGTGAAACACCTGCCAAAAGAACAGGAGGGGACGGAATGATGCATCTGGTGGTAACCAGCACCAGAAAATTAATACAACCCAAAGCCTGGCTTTTTCATCACTTCAACAGAAAGCCACAACTTAAATGGAGATCAGAGAGTATCATAACATTGTGTGGCATCCCAAGCTTACTGCAAGTGTCCTTCCAAACCAGGGACTTTACTCCAGAAGTATGCTGGTTTGGGCAGTGTCTCTCAGTAAACACAATTTTCGGTGCCACAGATGACATGTGCTCTGAGTCACCCAAAGTACAGCGTACTTGCCTGGCTCACCATAAAATCTGTTGTGCTGTACGTCCTGATCTGTGGGGAAGGCTGGGCACGCTCATGGCCCCGCACTGAGAAGGAAGGTGAGGAGCAGCAGGGCTGGGGCAGGCTGTCCCTCAGGAGACTTTCCCTTCCCATCCCATCCGGGTGCCTGGAGGACCTGGCAGGGCAGGAGCCAGTGACTACATGTGAACAGGGCTTGTGAGAGCATGTGTTGCTGCCCAGATCCTGCCTGCCCCCTTCTCTTGGACCGAGGAGAGCAGAAACAGTAAATAACCAGGTTTGCAGACATCCCTTGGCAAGACCCCTTGAGGACACCCCAGACTGGAGGAGACTGCTGTCCTGCTTGAGTCAGCAAAAGATGTGACCAATCTATAACACTTTTTTTAAAAGCTGTCTTGGTCCTCACAATTTCCCTGCTTTTGTGCTCCTCTTAAAATCATCTTCCATGAGTGGTTTGGACTGCTGTAGGCTTATAGGTGGAAAATATGCTCTGACACTTGCAGGTTGCTGAGCCTGAACAGCAGTGTGGAGTTAAATGGATGGCTTTCAGGCTGCCAGCACCTTGGCAGTGCTCTCCGAGGATAAAGAACAGAAACTTTTAATAACTGAAACCCAGACTTCTCAAAATTACTCAGAGGCAACTACCCTCATGGGTGTGGAGAGAATGGGAAGGGGACCTAGAAGAAATGAAAACAAAACAAAACAAAACAAAAAAGGTGTCTCTATGGGAAGTGTCAAGTTCTACTACTGCAGGCTTCTGAAGACATGTGTCTGCAGAGTTCTCCAAGATTTGCTCCATATTTATACATCCTCCAATGTAAATGCAAGTGACCCAGTGTCTGTCTGAGAAGAATGCTAAAATGAGGAGAATTTCCAAATAAAATTGCTAATATATCAAACAGTAATTTTTCTGATGGTCACTACTAATTGCATAGTCATGAAGAAGCTGGAGGTCCAATTTATACTCAGATTTTTACAACCATCACCCTTGAAGTGCTGCAATACCTTTTCCCTCAAATGTTAACATCAGCATATACATTTTCCTGCATAACTGTAGTAGAACATTCCTAGAAGGTGCTGCCTCTATATAATTTGGGTAACAATGCTTTAAACATATAAGCTACCTTCTTCCTGAAACAGTTTGCTGAATAAGTGGATTCTAGGCCAAGTTCTTCTCCTATTTCCCATTAACTGTCCTATTAGCTTTAATGGGTTGGAATGGGCACAGTTCTGTCCCCTGTAAACCAAATTAAACCCTTGTTTTCAGAACATAGACTTGCAAAGCCAGAGAAACCCAAGCCTGCAGTACTGGCTGTTCTAGGAAGTTCAAGAAAACTGCCCGAAAGTCCTATCTGAATATGTATATGCCTTATTAGCACCATAAACATGTTAAAAAGCATGTTAATATTTAAAGAAGACAGGGAATCTGGGAAAGCAGATTTCAACATGAAACTTAAAAAGTTCTTAAAGGTAATATTTAACAATGAAGAGTGATCAACAGTTTGTTTCGTCGATCATGGGGTCCTGACACTTGTGTAATTACCAAAAAGTTGTTTCATGTTTGTGGGTAAACTGGAGTGATATAAAGTAACACTGTAAAAATCTGGGTGAGGTTTTAAAAAATGCTTGGACTGGGTCTAACAGAGTTCATTCCTGCATTGCATTGCATCTCAGTGCAAGACAAGTCAGAGCCAGACAAGACTTTTGAAAACCCCTTCATCTTTTCTCCAGCATTCAGTTTCAGTGCTCCCCTGTAGGTAAATAACACACTTTCTTACCTTCAGACTATAAAAAAGACCTCAAACAGATGATAATTACTCAAGATTTTACTCCAAACCTTCAGCACAATTTCTGAAACATAGCTTGGTCCCACACAAGACCAAGACTTTTATTACCAGGTTGTTCAAGATGCATTGCTGGAAGCCTGTAAATGAGAGGGAACATGTGATGTTGACAAAGGAGATGATTGACTAGAAAACAATTATCTAAAGACTGAGGTGTACTCACGAAGAACAAAAAAATTTGAAACAGAACATTTTTCCCTCTTCTAAATCAAGTCCATCAAGTTTCCACCTAGCTTGTATGCTGCAAATCAAGGTAATTCATGAGTTGGTGAGTAATAGTGCCAGTGAAACCTGATTTGCTTTAAATTGCCGAGGCTGAACCTTGGAGTTTCTGGGCTCTGACTTCTAGTAGGGGAAAGGCTATGCTGCAGTCTTCCCTTCATCGGTGGCACTAATAGGATCAGCAGCTTCTGTGCAGCCATGTCCTTCCCTGAAACATGGAGCGTCTTTATGAACTTAACATCTGCGTCTCTCCTCTGTCAAATCTGAGGAAAACTGGCTAGAAGATTCAAAAGCTATTAGGGATACATATGCAAAGGTATACATCTATACGTTATGATTACAAAAACCTCAGTTCTTTATGAACACAGGTTAAAGGTATGGCAAATTAGACTGAAACCAGAATAATTCTTCAAAGGTTTTGGTCAATCCCAAATCTATTGTGATCTTACTGTGTTTGCAAATATCAAAGCTCACTGGGGGGAGCTTTTATTTTTGACAGCATTTGCTGCAAGGCAGTTGTAAATAATCATGTAAATACAGTATTTTCAACGAGCATTGTGCTGAAGCTGCTCCTGTAGGCATTCAGATGTGGCTGAAAAGATATGCAATACCATATGACTTTGGCTAACTAATCGTGTAGCTCAAATACTGGATCTCAGATACATGAACAAATAGTTGTGGTGAGCAACTTGTGGGCCAGTCACAGACAGATGTTTATTTGTGGAAAACATTCAGCTAATAGTAAGTATTTCTGGAGAAGTCATGGTCTGTTTATAGGCAATTTCTGGCATGAAGGGACGATATTCATCAATTGAAATGTTTAGTCTGAATTGGTTTCCAACTGTAATTGAAACTGAATGAAGAACTAGCTAATCTGGGTTGTAGCACTTTTCTTTTAAAAAGCTCCAACACACATGCCTCTTCTTGATGTATTGGTAACTATGCATGAGTTTGTTCAACGTCATCTTTTCTCAAGGGTGTGGTAAGCATACTGCTTTTCTTGACCTTCTGTGCTGGTTGACAGCTTCTTGAAGTCTCTCTTAAAACTTAAAAATGAAGGAAATTAGTAAGAGCAGGAAATTGTAGCATGTCCAAATAATGCTAATGATATCACATGGGCCTGCCAAACCATGACAGCTCATAGCTGGTTGCAAAGTGGGTGCTCAGTTTAAGAAGGAGCATCCTCACCTTGTGCCTTTCTATGGAAGCTTTGCTCTAACAGGAGCCTGGCTGGGGCTCCTCGGCAGGCTGCACCGCTCGCTCTGCCGGCAGTAGCTGTCACCCAGCCAGGGAGACCCTACTTTCCCTGGCACGTTTCTCTGCTGCTGCTTCACGTTGGGAAGGAGAAACCTCATGTCCCACTGCAGCTACATAACAGAAATAATCCGCTGTAGACATCAGGATGCTGGTTGGCTGCAAAACCTCCTTAAGCCAAAAAACATTTCTGACAACAAGAGTCTTGGGGTAGGAGGGCAGAAGGACTCTGCAGTTCATGTATGCTGCCAAAATTCATGGCAATCTGTGAAATGAGAAGCCCTTTGAAAAGTCTTCCCCAAAAGAGAGGAGGCATTTGGGGTATGGGTTAAACCTCAAATTCAGGTCAGAGGTGAGAACACCAATCACGGCTATTGCAGTCCAGGATATGCCTTGAAAAGAGTGTGCAATGTAAACTCCGCTGGTCCTTCCCCAGAGACGTGAACCTAGAATCACAGCAGCACATGCTGTACGCCTCCCTGGATCTCAGGGGTCACCCAAAATCTCAGCCCACCACAGGGTGTTCTTTACTAGGAAATTCCAAAAGCTGGGGCTGGCCATAGGCAAATGCCAGACTGGGGCAAAATGAATGGGTGCTCATTCCTCCCTCCCCTTGTTTTCATGCAAGAGGAACATAGGTCGGTTGGGAGATAAAGTGTGCACTCTCAAGACAGTTTAGGCCACTGACCAGCAGTTCCCTGCCTGTAAAATGGAGCTACCAAAGGTTTCTATAGGCTGGTTCTGGCAGCCAAATGAGTAGTGTTAACGAAATAACCATTGTGACTACTCACCCCTGTGATTTTCCAGGCATTTGAGAACAGCTGGATCTGTCTATAAGGGAAATGCGACACACTGTCTCTTATTTTTATTGTTGTTTTTGGCAATGCGGAAATATCTTCAGCATGCTCCATTACCCAATACCAGAAGACACATAACTCTCATAGAGAATATGGTTTCAGCTTGTATCTTACAGTATAATGAGCAAGACAGATTTGAAAAATATTACATTTAATGGCAATTTAACTGTATATGCAGTCTCTGAAAAGCATCAACAGCTAAAGAAAAAACCAATATTGGTACTCAAATGTCTCTAAAACCACAGAGCCTGTGACTGGAGCCAAGAAATAAAGCCAGTATTCCCATTCTATCAGGATTAAAACAAGAGTCATTTGGGAACCGGGGGTGTTGACCGGGCTGCACAAACTGTTGGAATGACAGGGTGTGCTGGAATAGATACAGACAAGCTAATGTCTCATAAAGCAAAAACTAGTTGGTGCTTTTTGGATAAACTTGTTACTGAAATGCTGGAAACGTCTTTGTCTTTTGTTTTAGTGGGAAAGCCCGATGCTGTAAATTAGGTAGGTTTGCTGGGTGCCGATCTCAGAATCAAGGTTTTCCTTTTTGCCAACTTTATTTAGGCTTTCTACTATGCTACTGATGACAAATATCAGAGGTCTCAGGTTACTAGAGGAATGTGACTAACCTTCCACAAAGGTCTCCCCCAACTCCACAGTGGAAAATCAATGAAGGAAACAGAAAGAGCAGTCACTACTTTATTGCAATATCCAATGTAATTTCTTCAAGACACTGTTCCATGAGAGTGAGGGAATGCTGGCCTTGATCTTCGTTAAAAAATGATCCAGAACAATGCAGGCTAATAAAACACAGTCTTGAAGGCTCAAAAACCTGGAGGCAAGGAAAAAAAAAAAACAACAAACCACCACATATATTATTTTTAACTCACATGATTTCCTAAACTTACTTGACTTATGATTTCTGGGCACTGGGGGTTGGCTGCACAGCAGGCTCGGACAAGCCACAGCAGTGGGAGAAAGAGGAGAGGAATGGGTGGCAGAAAGTGGCTCACTTCCCTCGCTGGAGTTGCAGCAGTGCCGGTTTGGCTGGTAACGCAAAGAGAAAGCGAACAACACACCGAGCTTCTGCTGGCCAACGGTGTTGACTTATGTCAGCGGAAAGAGCAGCCCTGAGCTCAGTGAACGCTTGTGGGTGAAGACAAAAGCCTAAGCTTTCCAGGCAGGACTGGGAAACGAAGGGAAGTCCAAGGGGAAATTCCTGTGGGAGTGCTGTCAGCGTTACCGTGATGGATGTTGGTTGCGGTCCCAGGCACAGGCCCATGCAGCCCAGACACTAACACCCTTCCGCCAAACACTGCCCAAGGGTGCCCTGTGTCCTTAGAGAGCCCTGGCATTCATGCAGGGGTTTGGCTCCATCAGTGTCCCAGTCAAACACCTCCATATCTACTGGTTTGTGTAGCCAACAAGACACTGCCAGGGAGTAACCCGGAATTGGCCAGTGGTTCCGGCTGGTCTGGAAGCAGGCTCTCGGGGTCTAGAAAAGCATGAGTGAAACATTGGCACTTGGAAACCTGGTCAACATTTCTCAGCTTGTCGGTGGCTCTCTGAGAGAAACGCAAATTTCTGAGGCTTAATGCCTTCTAAATGATATAAAATAATTGTGAGATTGGAGAGCCAGGCCAAAACTGTAGCTGCACAGAGCTCTTTCCCCGATGGTTGGCAGTGCGTGTGCATGCACGTTAGAGACTTTCATCCCCTTCACAGCCCCAACATCTGCTTCCTCCTCCAGCTCGGCAGGAGAGGAGAAGCAGGGCTGAACTCGGCTCAGGTACAGCCTGTCCCTTGAAGGCATCTGCAGACGGTGCATGCCGGGGGAGTGCTGCAGACCTTGTGCTCCCAGTGCGCTTTCCCGTCTGGCACAAAACTTCCTCATTAGTTTGAGTGACAGGGGCTGTGCTGCCAAAAGGAGATAGTTTAATTACTGTTTTCCTCCCTCCCCCCTTATGAAGTGGCTGGAAAACTGCTCACTGCTGAACATCCCAAAGAATTGAGTGAGTGAAATATTTAAGAGGGCTATTTATTTAGGCATCAGACCCACAGGCTTCCTTCGTAGCTGTCTGTACAGCTCTGAAGCCACCAAGTATTTCCATAGCAAATAATACGATTTATTAGGACATCTCGGATCTGTAGGCACAAAGTCTCTCAACCCTTTCCATGGATCAATGGTGCAAAATGGAATCAAATACCAGAGGAGATGGTTCAAATCACGGGACATCAACATGAGGCCATCCCAGACTGGAAGGCACTCAGACCAGGGTTTCTGGACTCCCCCATTCTTGAACATAATAGCTTGCACGAAATCTTCATGAAATCATGAAATGAAAGGGTAGGACAAGATGGGATTAGTTTATTGCAAAACAAGGAAGTCATCTTGCGTGTACTTGCTCAGAGCGCTAGCTTGATGGTAACATCTCCAGAATTCTTTTCTCTCCATAAAAAGCCAGTTTAGCTGTTGCAAGATTGTAATTCCCTTGTGCTATCTGGCAGCACACGGTATATGGAACATGCTGGTAGCCATTAGCCTGGTGAGCCCCGCAGCAAAGAAGTGAGTGTGATTAACAGACAAACGAAGTGGCAGATGGGAATAGACAGCATGAGATTCTCAGATCACCAAGAAAGCTAGTTGTCCAGATAAAAAAAAATCTGAACCATGAACACAATGAAAGCAAGACTTGGGTCTACTTATTGAACTTACTTTGGGGGGCCTGGTAAAGAAAAGTAAAGGAAATGTCCTATATGGGGTGAGTGAGGCAGGGAAGTGAATGAAGCATTGATGCTTGCAGAAATATTTGAAACACCTTGAAAAAGCAGATAGGAGCACTGGAGTATTGTGACTTGAAACAGAATTCAGAGATACGATATCTAAAATACTTTTTTCTTTTTTAATCTGAAAGCAAGAAACAGAGAGGGATCAAGTAATCACCATTATACTTTGGCTATCATCTCCATGCATATTTTGAAGTATTAAAGCAAGATCATATATGGGAGTGGGATTACAGCCTCCAGGGTGAAAGAAAATAAATTTAGCCCCATAGGCAGGCTTCCAAATGGCAAGAAGAAGAATCCCAATGACTATGGCCATATTGTGCATAAGGCCACAGACTCAACCTGGAGCAACCCAGGAAGCAAGACAGGGACACACCAAACTAACAGAGCCTGAGGGGACAGACTATGTTCCTGGAGATCGAGGAAGAGCAAACACGGTGCCCTTCTTTTAGAGGAAGAGGTAGGAGAGGCAGGGAATTACAAATTAATCAACATAATTTTAGTTAACCAGAGAAATATCAAATAAGTTGACAAACAATTTATTTTTGGGCTCCTAGAAGATGAAAAAGAGATGAAGAGCAATTTACACAGATATCTCAATAACACTTCATTTCAAGGCACTCCTCGTCCCTTCAGTGTCAGAGTAACAGGTCTTGAGAATGAGGTGAAGCAGAGATGCAATACATCCTGACTTTATAAGGCTTTCTCCCAGTGTCTTCCAAGATATAAGACAGCTTGGGAAACAGGAACCAAGTGGGTACAAAACTGGTTGGAAAACCGTATCCAAAAAGTAGCTGTCAGTGGTGGAGCATTGCATCGGAAGTTGGGTACTGAATAGGCCTCTCCTGGGGACAGCAGTATTCGCTGTTTTCTTCAATGACAGGGAAGATGAAAGAAAGAGCATGCTTCTTAAATTCAGATCTGCTGCCAAGTTTCCAAAATGCTGGAAGACAGAGTGAGAGTTCAAAATGATCTTGACAAGTCGGAGCAGAGGTCTGAACTGATGGAAAAGGGGAACAATTTGGGAAGTAAAATGTAAAATACCATGCTTGGATAGAAAAAGACTGATTGAATACAAGATCGGAGAAGCTAGCAAGACTGTAGGCATGTAGAAGACAACCTGAGGATTACACATGGTGTGAGGCTGCCTGAATCAACAGTGTCAGACTGCTGCAGAAAAAAGAAGGTATTTTACTGGTATGTGTAGGCAGAATTGTTGCAAGGCATGCAAAATCAGTCAAGGTTGAAAGAAAGGTGGGAGCCTTGCCAGAAGACTGAAAGGAGATGCTCTAACAGTATTTAGATATGTAAAACTGCATAGAGGAAGATAATTAGCTCTTTTCTGTGCTCCCTCTAAGTAAGATAGGGAGTATTGGAGGAAACTGAAGGGCAAGAGGTTTGATGTTAGTTAGATATTTGGAAATGTCTTCCCAAAGCAAGGCCAGCAGCCAGTGAAACAGATTTCCTAGGAGGGCTATGAAATCTCTGTCCTGATGACAGACCAGAGGTAGATGGAGTTGATCCTGCCGTGAGCAAAGGGGATGGATACATAGTTTTATGGAAATGCCTTTTCAGCTTTGTTTTATGTTCTTCTGGGAGCAATAGAATGACCCAAAACAGTGGCAAAATCAACTATCCAAGCTGAAGTGTGGTAGATACGATGTGAGATAGCTGCAGGCTCAGTATTGTGAAACTTGTGAAACCGAAGACAACAGCGGTGGAGAGAAGGCAAAGAGCGCACAAGCCTGGGGAGGTGGGATGAAGGGCAGTGCTGGTAGGACTCAAAGGCTTGTGGATGGTGGTGAGCCCATTGCTCTGGCCCGTGGGCACACCCTGCCCACCTCCCCACTTGGTGCCCAGCGAGGGTCAGGGGATGGCTCCAGCTCTGGTGCCCAGCCTCGTCCCAGGATGTGTGGAGGAAACCTGGGCTGATCTGCAGGGAGGAGGCTGTGGTGCGCAGGATGGCGGAGGTTTGGGACTGCAGAGGACAGCAGGGAGCAGGGCATGACTGTCCCTTGCTGTGCTGGCAGATCACTTAGCACTTGCCTTGATGGTTTGAGTTGTCTAAGCTTTTCCACTCTAGAGAGATTTTCCTTTGGTGACCTACAAGTTTCTAAAGTTATCATTTATGAAAAAAACTTTACAGTCCTGAGCTCAGATAAGAACATATTCTCAGTGGCCATTTCTGAGGGAATGGGGACAAAGGGTGTTTTTATTACCATGCAAGTTTAACAGGCTGCTTTGTACGTATGTATTGGTCTGCAAGACAAGCAACAGTTCTGAAATTTGTCAGGAAGACAGGGAATAATAGACACCCTTGAAGGCCTAATGATAAATGACGTTTAGTTGTCAAGCTATGATATATGTGGTCACTTAGGATTTTAAGAGCATTAAGCTTGAAGAAAATTTCCAGCACCTTAACAAAACAGCATTTATGTGCAAGGGTAACATTGTTCAAATCAGCTTTTTACATTCACTGTCTCACCCTCAGGAAACCTGTCATGGTTGACAGAGTGCTTTTGTTCATGATGAGGGGTCAGTGACACCACAGTTAAGTCAATGGCTGGTACCAACAGAGATTTGACCTGGCACTGAGGAGCTACAGGGCTTTTAAAAATAAACTTAGCACGAGGCACCAATTAAGTTTACCAAGAATGCCTTACTCACTTCACTCTTTGTCTGTACTTAAATTATGGGGATGGACACAAGTTTCCTGTTGCTTCAGGTTTAGCTACAATTAATCAGCACCTTTCTAAATGCCAGGGTTCCTGCAGCTCCTAAAAATGCTGGCAAGGATTAGCACACGTTGTACAGGGCTTGCTGTTGCAGTTAGCTGTATCATCGGCTTCTTCTCCAACTGACTGCTGCTTATAGCAAAAAGTACCTTCTGGTAAAGCAATTGCTGTAGGAAAGAAGCTGAGGTGATTTAGGTCTTCGGTACTTTGTTTTATAAAAGCATCACGCCAGGAGTCCTGAGGGAGGTCAAAGGGAAACTGCTAATTTGTGAAAGAAGAGTCAGGGGCTGGGGGGGAAGGCAGTAAGGAATGGTTGTATGATACAGATCACTGCAAATAGGAAAGAATAATCCTGGTTATGCTCCCCTCTCTTCCCTGCTGGCCAAGCAGCCCAGAGCAGCACTAACACGATCAGTGAAATCAAGTGAAAGACTTGCAGGAGTTCAAGGGGTGCTGTGGCCAGACCATGTGTGTGTTGTTGTGGGCACCCGTGTTACACAGAGTTATTAAAATGAGGAATAAGCACAAGTCATTCAGCATGTAAAATTTCTCTAATTTCCCTTAACAGATACAGGAAACTTTTTGGTTTGTGTTTTAAATTTTTCTTTTCATGGGTGTCAGATGTTCTTATCAATGTCCCTCCACTCTTGATGTTTCTCATGAGAACTGAATGAGAAGTTTCCCATCTCAGACAACCAACAGTGAGCTGGGTGGTCCCCTCCCATACAACAACGTTGGAGGGTCAGTTGGGACAAGGGCATCCAGGTGCCCCTGCCAGGGCACCCTGCCATGTCTATGTGGTGGCATTGAAGAAACGGGGACAGACACCAAGCGATGCGTGGTGGTGGAACTCCCTTGGCTCTGCATGTGGCCACAGCTGCCCCCACAGCATCCCTCCTCCTCCATTGTGTCGCCACCTGAGATGCAGCTTCCTGCTGTGAGACCTGTGTCCAAAGCATCCCTGAGAGAAGGAAGCAGAAATAGTGCAGAGGGCCACAGAAGTCAACTGAGGGCTGGACAATGATCCTTGTGGTGGGAGATCAGCATATTCAGCCTTTCTGATGGGGCATAAGAAGGTCCAATGGCTGGAAGTTGGAAGCAGGCAAATTCATACTTGAAATAAGTCCCTACTTTTCCACGCAGGGAGAGAACTATAGTGCAGATTCATTACTGCCTGGGCTCTTGAAGGAGAAATTTGATATGTTTCTAAAAGACGTGCTTTGGTGCAGGATAAATCTCTTGCCATCTGTGTGCACCTGAGTCAGGCCCAATGGCTGCACTGACCATTTCTAGTGTTGGCATTTTATACATTCCCCTTCCTCGAGGCCTTGCTCTGTCACCTTGCTGGCTACCTCATTCTTCAGCTCCTTTTTAAGCTGATGGTTGGACTTAAAGTGTATGTTTTGGGAGGTCAATTGATCCCACCTGGGATATTGGGAAGGAAATTTTTACCCTACTAGTTCTTTCTGCAAAAGCTGAGAAAGGTCATTGCTGGGGGTGGTATTTAGCAGGATGTGAGGCATGGCGACCTCAGCAACCAGCAGTTTCACCGGGCTGGCACAGCCCCTGCTTGGGAGGGATGGTCCTCCTTCACCGCTGCCTACCACATTGGCCACATCTCACCCCATGGACCTTTCTCCAGGACTACTTCAGCTGCGGGGTGAGTGCAGAGGGCACGGAGGTGGGGTGACGTGGCCGGCAGCTCCTGATGCATGGGCAGGTGGCTGCCCCAGCCTCCCTGCAGCCCATGCCGTGCTCCCCCTGCCCATCATCTCCTCACCTTTCCAGTTTCCCTTGGAATATGGGCCCCGCTGAGGCCTTACCATGAGATAAACGAGTGAAAGGCAACGGCCCATGAAACACGCAGGGACAGAGTATGTCGCATCTTCGCTCACTGCGCTTTGGAAAGGGTGCACCTGGGCCGTGCACAAGTCAAACATATAATGAGTGCCATCTGCTGGCAAATGCGAATAGGGTATCGGGATAACGCAGGAAACGGTGCGGGGTTGTTGCACCTGACGTCTCCTCTGCTCGTTGGTGCTGCAAGGCTGTGTTTGCATCCCCTGGCTCCCCTTGTGCCATGGCCGTAGGTGCCGGTGACTAGACAGATCGACAGCATGAACCTCGTGTCATCTTCTGCATTCGTGACCTGGTGCTCCCTACGGATGGGTGCTGATGGAGGCAGACGGAGAGGCATGAGAGCAGGGGCCTTGGTGTGCAGGACCGGTACCAAGATGGGGCAAGAAGGAGCTGAGGTGGCCTGGCTGGTGGAGGGCATGCAGAAAGGTGTGGAGAATGGTGCTGAGCCACCACGGGAAGGAGCAGCCCTGGGCAAGTCACACTGCCTGTGCCTTCCTTCACAGCAGATTCCTCTATTTCTGGTTCATCTGCCACTATTGCTCATCCGGTGAGAAAGCAAGCTTCCTTTATGGTGTCTATAGGTTTGTGATGTTTCTGAGTAATTCTGGGAGTTTTTAACCCCGTGACTGCAGTGGTAGGTGGAAGGTGCACAACACCGCACAGCACGAGGTCCCTACAGCCTGTAATGTACGCTGGGTCAGATCTCGTAACGTGGCTCGAGAGCTTCTTCACAGTGCCCACTGCTCTGCTTTAAGCCAAAACAGTAGGAAATTTGAGAGTGCACGTGTGGGTGTGTATGTGGTTTCTATTTATTTTATTATGTAAAAAACAAATGACACACAATCTAAGTAAATCCATTGTATTTATCTTTGTTGGTGAGAACCTCGAAAGATAAGAAAATAAATAGTAGTCACCAGGTATCAATTTGTCGTGCAAATACAGAGATATAATAATGTAGCAAACCCCAACCCTTTGTTGGGCTGAAGTATTTCTGTGCAGGCACTTCCAATCCAAATGCCATTTGAACAAGCGTTCTGTAGGAAGTTTTTGCTAATAGCTGTGAGGACTGAGCAGCACTTCAGAGAGGTCATCTTTATTTGCTGATAAGATGGTGTAAATCCCAGTAGGAAATACGATAGCCATGTATTATCTACGAGATAGTTATACTCAGTGAAGAAAGACAAAAGCCTAATTATATATACCTTATCAGCTAAAAGAGATGAAGTATGTTGTTGATTTGAAGAGGACTAAACTGCAAAACATTTTTTCTGTTATAACACGCACATATTATCCTTTCAATTTGGCAAAATAGTTGCTTCCTTCCTGCCAGTTTTTCGGGAACACTGCTGTATTTGGTCTGCCTGAGTATGCTGGAAACTCCCCAGAGGATAAAAGCATGTGCAATGCATATGAAGACCCCTGTTCATAGTTTTCAAGTGAGCCTAAGTTAGGCATTGCTTCCTTTTCCAGAGAAAGTAATCACTAGTGGTGGTATGTGAATCCACCAGCAGCACAGATCTGATCTTGAAATGGATTTTTCTTACTTGAACTATGCAATGAGATATAATACTTAAGACCAAAATTGAAGAAGGTTGTCAACCTCAAAGACAATTGGTCTTGTAACTTGCCTTTCTTTGTGAACATGAAAGCTCTGAAGAATGAAAACCATAAGAACTATTTCTGCTGTTTTGTCTTGAAGTCTCATTGGAATGGTCGTTCCAAATTTTCCAAACCAGAACTAGTGGAGCAAGCACTTCCTGAGTTAAGATCAGCAAAGGACCTGTGAAGCCATAAGACAGGCAAAATGGGGACCAACAATGACTGAATGTCAACCATGACAACTACTAAACTAAACAGTAGGAAGGAAAAGCAAGAGAGGTCTTCAGAGATGCTTTGAGGCTCGTTTCAATAAAATAACAACCAGAATAACTCCAGGTCTAACCAGGGAAATGACTGACCAAGAATTCCAAGATGAATGAGGAACGGCAACGTTTTGGAATGCTGCTGAATTTGCTTGTTTAATGAACAAGAACATCCTAAGGACACTGAAGGTCCCTAGGAAAAGGTTAGGGAAGGCACCTCAGATTAAGTCTACTTCTGTACAGACTTCTATAATTTGTTTTGTGATACGCGGTGAAGAATTCAGCCAGCTGCTTTCTATACTGAATTTCCAAAAATCTCTGGTTTTGGCCAGGCTAGTGGGATTGATGCCTCTGTTGTTTGTGTCTGCCATGCATGCCCTCATGCTTTGGCGGGTGTGCAGTGTGATCTCAGGTGAATCTGGCAAGAACAAGGCGTGCTGTTGTTCCAGAAGCAACAGGTCTAAATAAACCAGTGCAAGCAAAACAAGCCCTGGAGGTGCCTGCCTTGGGAAAGTGTTTGGATATTTCAAATTCTGGTCTACATGTGCCGTTAATCTGCAAAGATAAGATTAAAGACTGGAATTACCAGGTGTCAGCTGCTGTAAAAAGACCTTCTCTGGCAGATGTGAGGACCACCTAGCAGTGAGATGAAGGTGAGACAGTTCACGGCTCTGAGCTGTCACATGATGGCAGGATCCAGGCTGACACCCAAACAGTCAAGGTGGATTTAGACCTGGGGAACTGGACTCAGTCTTCTGCCCTCTCACAGCGCAGAGTGAGAAGTTGATGTTTCAAGCTCTTTTCAATCTGTCCTTACCTTTGTGGCAAATGCAAATATTCTAAAACCTTGATGCTGTCCTCTCTCTGTGCCTGTATGTGTACTATAACCATTTAACTATGCGCTTGCTACACCAGCCTTGGGTATTGATTTCCTTACCAGCAGCCTGTCTGGGACTGAAGGTAGATGGTGTTACAGTGTGGTATGCCAGGTGTTCAAATACCCGGCTTTCCTGCTGCACTTAATCTAAAACATTCTTGTTTTGGGAACTGAGCTTAAAATGGTCGAACCACTGAATTTAGTGATGCTGGGAGGACAGCAGAGAGATGGAAAGCCACTGTAGTCAGCACAGATGTCTACTGAGTGGGAAAAGACAACCTGTGTACCACCAGGCCAAGGAGAACATTTAGCTTTGACCTGAGCTGAGGTCAGTAGATGTTTTTTCACTGACTTGGTGGGATGTGACCTTTGCTCAAGTACCCATGCAGGTCTGTGGAGAAAAGCAACATGATGCAAAACGTGCATATTATGCCCCGGTACACACCTTGGCTTTGCTCAGGGGGCCAGGTGAGAGCTGTTAATAAAATGTTCTTTGCACAAGGGTTATATCTGCGGGTATGTATTTGCAAATGAGATCCCAACGGAGAGAGAGAAGGCTCTCAGTACCCATTGTCCATCCTTGGTCTGTGAGCTCTGTGGTTATGGATACATGATGGATTAGGTGAGCAGCTTGCCAGTTGCTAATGTAATAGCCTCTTTTGACCCAATTTATTTATACTTGAAAAAAACCAAGAATGTAAACTTCTTCCGCAAATACTGTTTATTTTTTACAGTATGTGTTTTTAAAAAATGAGTTAATCTCCAGGTGCATTTCATGATTACTCCAGTAGCTGACTGTGTATGTTCATATGGTACAGGCACATACAGCAAAGGCAAATGCATTGTGAAGGGGACACAATTCTGTGAGATGCATTTGTTAGCAGCTCAGAGGAACTCACCAATGCTTCTAATTGGGAAGGATAGAGAGATCCTAGCTATGTAGAATAAATTAAATCTCTGCAAAATGGCTTTATAATCTGTTTTTTAGAGATCACATGTAAACAGAGATGCCTTGTTTATAAACAAACCTTCATTTCAGAGAAACATGCATCTGGTTGTAAACAATAATAAGGTTTCAAGAGGTTTCTGCTGTTGCTTTTGTGATCTCATGTACTTGAAGTGGCACTTAGTTTCCTGCTCCTCCATGTTTAGAATTTTGAATAATAGCATACAAAATCTGAAGGGGTTGGGACTAAGCAAGAGCAAAGTATGTTGAACTGGGATTTTGTAACACATTTCCTCCACTTGTAGTCTGTGCTGGTTGAAAACGGATGAACTGAATCCAGTGTAACACGGATCAATGTGTGCAAATTCCAGCTACAGTTTTAGGAGACAGATGTGAAAAGCTGGACTCTTAGGTCAGGGTTCTTCTCCCCTAACCTTAAATGTCCACAGTGCATTTGCACAGAGCATATCATCTCTTTTTTAGGAAGAGCTAAATTATGCCCATTTCTCGCTGTGTAAAGGCAGTCTGACCTACTTGTTCAGCTGTTAGGTGAGGCAGATCCTACCCTTAACTTTGTAATGCACTGAAGACCTCATCTTCAAAAGTACCAAGCTCCATGCTTTCTTGGGACTATTGACTTTGGTCACTGGGAACTGCCTTCATCTTCCCTTCTCCATACTCCCATAGGGCCTCTCCCCAGTGTTCAAATGGGCTCTGTTGACACCATAGCTATAGATTCCTATTGCAGAGTCCGAGGGGGTCCCTCAGGGAGGCACACAGGATCCAGGCAGGCTTGTAGAGCCTGTGCTAAATGCCACGCTGCCCTCACAGCCACCATCCCCTGCCCCATCAGAGAGCCTAGGAGCCCCAGTTGTACGTCCTGCTGGGGGAGGTGGGGTGTGGGAAGGCAGTCCAGCCCACACATGGAGAACCTTGCTTTGCACTAGCATCTCTCTGGAGAAGATCCTTCACGGATTGGAACACCCTGCTGCTCTTGGTCTTGGAAATGCCTCTTTGAACATCTCTCACTCTCTCACTCTGGAAGAGTGAAAAACTGTTTCCAGACATATGGCCTAAATTTGTTTCCCCACTCCTCCATTCACATGTAGATACCCTCTAGCCTACCATCCCTGTACCCCTCACCCTGATCTTCTTGTTTGTGCAGTACCAAAAATAGAAAACTAAGATGGTTTATTTAATTTTGTAATGACAATTTTGCAAACATTGTTTGGTTGGCTAGATAGATTTTCGGGGGGGGGTGGAATGTGGGAAAGAAAAGATTGTTTTTGTTTTGGGATAATTTTTTTTGGACTCTGTTACAGTTTCTATCTTTTCCCTATAACCCTTGGCAAAAAGACTTAAACAAGATGAGGAGAAGAACTCCAGATGAATAAGCCTGTGTGAAATTAAAGGATTGTTGGTTTTTGTTCAACAGAGGCTAATGAATTAGTATGTTGGAATGATCTGATCATGGTGGACCAACTTCTGTTTTCCAGACACTCAGGTTTGGACACTGGAGAAGACCTTTGTACAGAGGTCCTTGTTTTGAGGACTCCAGTTTTCTTGGATGATATGAAAACCGGGAATCCTGAACATATTGTGATCATTTTCAATGTAGTTGTGCTTTTCCCAGCACATGTCTGAATGTTTATAATGCACATATATTTATGATGCATATGCAGCTTACAAAAGGGAAGCTATAACAGATAAATGGAGAGTCAGCTTTTGCTGCTCCAGCAGTTTTGTGTGCAAACCTGAAACATCACCTTCTGCATCTGGAGGCAAGCTCTGCTATACTGAATAAACTACCTTTAATGATCCTCTTGAATATAAGACCATTTCTTCACTTAGCCTAAAGAAACATCATCCAGCAAGAAATGTGGATTCTAGACCTGGACGAGTAAAACAGATTTTAGAACCTTAATGAGGAAGAAAAGGAGACAAAGGATAAGAAAAAAAGTTGTAGATGAAGAGATAAACTCCAAGAGTATTCCATAAATAAGGTAAAAATAAAAACCACATCTGGCTTTGTAGTGAAACTTGAGGAGGTCTGGCAAGCAAAACTCTTAAACTGTCCTGTGTTGACTGTTGGAGATAACAAGAAGATAATGTTCATCCTTTTTTCTGAACCTTTTGGATGCTGACGGGTCACATTAGCAGAACTTGCAGCCAAGTTGTGCTTCAGATAGATATAAGAAATGAGAGTGCAGTTTCGAAGTTTTAATAAAGCCCTGAACTTCCTTTCCTGATCCAAGGCATGGTGCAGGAGGTAAGGGGTAATTGAGGAATTGCCCCTGGTGGGATCCCTTTCCAAGCACCTGTAAGTACCTCTGTTAAAAAAGACTCCCTGCTCAAACCGCCCACAAAATTTCTTGTTTGCCTGGTTAGGGTCTCACCATGGTTCTTGGTGGGAGTTTACAAATTGGTTGAAACAGCCCTTGGTGAGCTGCTGCTGAGCTAATGTTGTGTGTGGGTCCATCTTCCCGAGCACAGCCAGGAAGAGCAGCATGAGATCAATGGGCGGTGAGATGCCGGCTGCCTCCTTCCTCCGCTGCCTCCAGCTCTTGGACTCACCCAGAGGGAGCAAGGGAGAGCAGCAGAGATACTGCTCCTACCCACTGAAAGTGTTAACACCGAGTTTGGGTGAAGGAGGTAAAAACCCCTTACACCAGAAATTGAGAAGGTTCAAGCGGCAGTGTGGAGTCACAGTGTGAAGATGGCAGTGCACAGCTGGTGGATGTTCATGCCATATAAACAGTGGAATATGGAGCTGTTTACTGACCTGGAAAAGGCAGAATAAAATTCAGGTCTCCTTTAAATTAGTGTTACTGTGTAGGGATGCATCTGTGCACCTGATGGCTGGAACTGAGCTTTTTAAGCAGCCTGGTAAATTTAACATTACTGGTTGGGACCTTTTTTAATATATATTTTTTCAGTTTGTTCTCATTTTAACTGTGCAACTTTTGTCTTGATTTCCTAGTTAATCTTAAAAGTTGAATTAATCAAAAGGACACATGTGGTTTAACAGTGTTGTTAGACCACCGTGGGCAACAGAGGAGTTAACAGTGGGCTCCTGGAATAAGATCTCGTTTCAGTGAGGGTCTGTCCATGCCACCAGGTTTGTAAGGTCCCATTATAGCCCTGCGGGTTGAATGGGTCAGCAGCACCTCACTAGCACATCAGCTAGCCAGCCACCGCTGGCAGGTTTCAGTTGCCAAAGCACAAGCATCTAATGCCACCTGAGACACCATAAGGCACAGGAGAAACCTGCACAGGGCTGATATACATGGTGCAGAGCCTACAGGAGACCCACACCTTGCTGGAGTGGCACACAGGGACCAGAAGGGATATATGAGGGCACATAAAATGGCAGAAGTTTAGACAATCCTAAATGTCCATTGACTACCTTATATCCATGCCTAGGCAAGAAAATCTCTGCGCACAGCGTGTTTCCATGAAATTAGGCAGTCTTCAGATGTCCATGAACCCATGTGTTTCCAGCAGGTTGCATTCAGGGTGTGCACAAAGCTACTCTCAGACCTCTGAATCAATATTACATACAGGTACTTGAAAGCAGAATTGGGATCAAGCAGTTTCTCTCTTGGGCTGGCAGTTACTGATTTTTAACTTCACAAAGAAAGATTAAATTGAGGATCTCAGTGGGCCGAAGTCCCTGAGCAAGGAATTACTCTGGGATGAAAGTATTCTGTACTCTCACCCTGCTTTCGTGTCCTTCCCGGCCACCTGTCATTGGACCTGGGCACCTAATAGTCCATCTGTGTAGGTGGACTTTGGATCTGATCCAGCATGTCTACTTACATTTTTATATCACAATTTAGTAAGAGAATTCTCTTATTAAGTTCAGACACTTAATAGTACAGTGGTCTGAAACACTAAGCACACAAGCCTCTAAACACCCAAGCTTCCTTTTACACCCAGTGAAGAGAAATAGGTGTCTTAAGGCAAGAAGAATTGCACCTGAAGAAGGCTTTTTCTCCCCAGGAGACGCGAGGTCATGGATTTGGGCTTAGATGACCAATTTTAGGTACTTAAGTGAGGTGATAGGACTTCCACCAGTCCTATTCCCAGGCATAGAGTGAGGTCTGGGGGACTCGGAGGAGAGGTTTTGAAGTGGTGACAGCTTGCATTCAGATCACGAGAGCTCTTGGCACCCAATAAAAAGAATAAAGAATATGTTCGATTCAAAGCCTTTCCCTTCCACCCCCATTCACTTGCTTTTTGATTTTGACTTTTCCTGCCAGGATCTGAATAATCGACAACATACTGACTGGCATGGTTCCCTCCAGCTGAAAGACAAATGGGAGGGAGAGGGGAGACTACTTCGTCATCTTGCCAGCAGGTTTGCTTTAAACAAAATCGCTGCATTGGCCTGTTGTTGCAGCAATGCTCCTGTAAACCGCTGCCTGTACAGACAGGGAGGCACAGCCGGTGCACGGCATCAATGCCAGCCGAGCCGTAACCAGATATGGCACTAACCAGTGGGTAGCACCGTTCCCCGCCCATCTGCTTGCTCAGCAGGGCTGGAGTGAGAGTCCAACTATGTGGGTTTCCATGTAGTTAGTGACTCTATATGTGCTAACCACATAGTCAATGGGATTGTCCACATGCTTCAAGTTAAGGACGTGTTTAAGACCTGATAGCCCCTCCTTGCCCATACGAGGCCCTGGATGCCGCTCAGGACTGCACAGCTCTTGAACTCTCTGAAGAGTTCAGCGCTCTGCAAACTGACGGTGCTCAGCTGTACTGTCCAGGCCGCTTCCCTGGAATTAATACCCATGCTTTGCAATGTCCTCGTGTCTCCAGAGCCCTCAGGCAGGATATTTAGTGACCCTTCCCTTCCAGTTTTCAACCTGGAACACTCCGTGAATTAATTTTCCTACAGCCTGATGCGATCCCTCTCCCAGAGATCACAGCCTCCTAGCAAATCCTTATCATAAAACTGTGTCCATGAGTTAATGCAGTCTTCTGCTGGCACATCCTCTTGGGTTTTAATGAAAAGCAACACATGCAGGCTCACTGAAACAGAAATCCCCCTTCAACTTTTTGCCTGTAAGTCATGCAGTGCTGGAGGAGGAATTAACCTCTTAATCCTCTCTATAGACAGGTGTTTTGCATAGCTACACAGCAGGAAAAAGCTATTACCATCAATAATAGGCTGCTGTTACTTTTGGTTTGGCCTCTGCTATCCCATAGAAACACGCAGCAATTCAGCACATCTACTGAAGGTCCTAATAAGTCTGGAGCAACTGCTGTTAACAATGTCCTCAATAGATGACAAGCCAGACATGACAAAACAGATATATGCAATCTTAGGTAAACCCCAAAAATTTCCAGGGTGGTCTTCTCCGAAATGAGATTATATGGGTCAAACTGGTCTGTCCCAGAAGAGCCGGACAGCTAGCCTTCCCGGAGGAGCAGAGGAACCTCTCTGCTCAGACCCAGCAATGTAACTTGGTGTTCAGTGGGGAGAAACGCGCCCATTCAGGTAACGTTAGAGAACTTCAGGTTCTTAAGGCTTAATCCATTGTGAGACAGATGTTCAAATACAAGCACAAACTGGCTTGGGTTTTGATTATTTTATTTTATATAGTATAAACTGCACTACCTCCTTTGCTGGTGTAAAATGCTATAGCTCCAATGTAAAGAGATATTTGGTTTTACACCATTTGAAGGTCCAGTGGTCTAAGACAGCCTTTGTGAAAGAAACAGCTAATTTAATACAGATTGACATCATTCTATTGACATTTTTAAATAAAGTCCAGCAGCTAAGATAGGATTGAATTCAGTATGAAAAGCCAAAAGCTGGTTTCTTGCCCCCAAGATAAAGGCACAAATTTTTTTTCTGTGTATAAATAATTTTAAAAAGGAATGTCAGCATTGATCAGCATTTCTTAGAGGTGATACAAGAAAACATGCTTAGCTTCAGAAAGCAGCTTAAATAGCACACAGAGCAAGATAAAATCTGAGATGTGGGGCCATATAAAAAGTGCATAAAAAGATTTCTTTAGGCAGCTGCCTTCTCAGACTTGTGCACAATTTTGATTGGAGGGATGAAGAGAGAAAAGGAAAAATGAGCTACCCCATAAATATTTCTTTAAGTGTCATTATTTAATATTTCAGGTACTTAAAAATAACAGAGAATCACAAAAATTTCTTTTTCAGGTATCACTGCCAATATTTGAACATTATAATTACCTACAAACATCACCTACCATGCATATTTTTGTTTCAGAAAGAAACGTTTAAATATAGCTGGCCTACATACATTTACCTTTTTTCTTCGTGTGACATGGCATGCCAGTTGATTTTTTTTGACTGAGCAGTGTGAGCAAACAAAGAGGGGGGATAAGATTATCCAGGGGGATAATCTGTCTAGCATGCTCAATCCATCTGGATCACATCAGCTTTTTTTCCTCACGTAAGTATATAGGAGAGAGGCAAAGGAAAAACCTGATGAATTACTCCCTCAGATTAGCTGGCCACTTACGTAAACTTCATAAAATACGGCCCCAATACTCTTCTAACCTCACCATACTTCATGATTTTCAACTCAACCCACTCAAAAGCCTATTTAGCATCTAGGATCCTTAATCAAGCATGTGAACAAAATATCCCTGAGGATCCCATCGCACAAAGTGCATTCTAGCAACTTTTAATGAATACTTACTGATTTAGCTCAGCTACTTTAAAGTTACGTTTTACAGTCATTTAAATAATCCTCTTGCTTATTCAGGACCTTTTCAGCAATGAGATCATTGATGAGAACAACACATGAAATCTCTGTCCTATTTGTTTCTGGCCGACTATGTGTTCCTCTCGCAGAAAGAGAACAGAATGACCGTCCACTCCATTCCCCTACCCCTGGGCAGTGACAACTAAGTAATTGCTGACTGGTGTTGACCTAACCTCTTCCTACAGACCTGCAGTGATGGAAACTGTATGGGCTCCACAGGAAATCTGTTCAGAAGCTTCACTGTCCATAATGCTTTCAATTTCTTCCTTATGTCTTTTCCTAGTTAAGTACTGAACAGCTCAGTCAAGAAATAGACCAAATTTCTTTTGAATCATTTCAAGAATACCCGAAGTAATCTTCCTGGGGCAAATGAGCCAATTTTTTTCTAACAGTGAGGAATGTGTTGCTAAATTTTCATAGAGATACAAAAAAGCAAGTAGGTATTTGATTAAACAGATGAAAGCGCAAAGTTTTGGAACTGTATTCCATGCACGAGGTGAATCTGTAAGGATGTCAGCAGTTCTGTCGGCAATCAATATAGTATTGATTAATAGTGTAGTATTGCCTATTTGACCCTTGCTGATTAAAACACTTTCTTCAACCATGAGTAATATTTCCTTGATGTGCAATAGCAGTGAAAACTCTTCATTCACCGAAAGCCCTATTTATCCAATTACAGCTGTACCTGTCCTCCTTTGTTTTAATGTATTGGGCTTTATTGTATCAGATTCCTGAGACACAAGATACCTTTTCTCAAATATTTCCCAAGAAGGTCTGACAAAGCTCTTGCCTTTAACAAACTGGTAAAACTAATTTCCGCTTTTAAAATGTTGCCATATTGTGGGAGCATGTCAGATGCCTCAGGTTTGGACATAGTCATTTAAATATATCTTACGCCATGAAGACAATACTGCAACCCCAGGGCCAAGTGCAGTCATCCCATCCCTATGGTTGTTGCGGTAATCCTGTGCTTCGTCATGCCAACAGGATTGTACATGTGTGGAATACTGTGTAGATCCCCATTTAAAACCCAGATTTGGGATATGTCACAAAATATGTTCTTCACTCTCCTTCCTGCTCTTGCACAAAAAAGAAAACCACTCTGTTTTCTCATTATAGTGGGTGAAGCCACAATTCCCAGTGGCTCTAGCACCAGGATTTTCTTGTACAGGAGCTCTTCCCTAGCAGACCAGTTGCTGCTTTCACCTTCCTATCATGCACAACAGCTGGGACTGATATGTCTGAACCCCTCTGTATATGCTCTTTCTGTACACAGCTGAAAGGAAAAAACGAGCTACAGGACTTGGCTTTCTTTAAGCAGCACAACACAGCTAACCCCCAGTCTCATGAGACCAAGAGAGCCGATACTCCCTGCCACAGGATGCTTCAGGAATGGAGACATAGTCTAAATTGAAGAAGTCTGGTCCAAGATGTTTCCAAGAAGGAAGAATGAAAACTGGCCTGTGTGAATGTTTTCACAAGAGTTAATAAAGCTGTACATTTCTGGCCTGTTTTTCACTTGCTAAGCAATACCATGCCCCCCCAACAGCACGGGATCAAAGCTCACCCTTAGGGAGATGGGGAGATTGAATATGCCTGCTGACCTGCCAGCTCCAGCCCTTTGGGGGGAAGACAGCTGCCTCTACAAGCCACTTGCCCCTCTACTACTTCCTCTACCTTTTTACTGTCTCCCTCCTCATGCTCTGTGGCATAACAGTTGGGGAGCTCTGCTCCCCAAGTTGCTTAAATCACTCTTTTCCCATGGTCACATCTGCCCAAGCTCATCTCCTTCCACAGCGGACAGAGGCAGGTTCACTATTGTACCTCTTCCCTGCCTGAGTCTCCTCAGGACCTTGCAGCCCTGCTTGTGGCTTGCTGCTTACTGACCAGTCTATGCCCCCAAAACTGCTGCACCTAGGACCTCTTGTGCCTCTTCTTTCTCCATCATGTACTGCCACGTGGGATACACCATTCCCAGTACAACTGGGGAGTGAGATGTGTCTCAGTGATGGACCAAAACCTGTTGCTTTCTGAATAACAAATATTGGCGAACATGTGTTTGTACACAGTGCCCTAAATCTCAGTTTTCTATGTCAACAGAAAGCAATGTCCACAGACAGATATTTTCCCATAGCACTTTTTCCCCAAAGTTGTGAATGGTCTGGAGATAAATTACCATGCAAAATTTTTTATTTTCAGCCCATATACAGGCTAATACAGGGCTTTGAAACTCACTGAAGTTAAGATGACCTGCATATGACACATTCTGCCCATAGGATGTCGTTATTGATTCAAGGCACTGTGGGAATGAGTCAGGACTTCATCACCTATCAGTGAAATAACTTTTGAAAACAGTTTTTAAGGTTTACTCCTGCCCTTTCCAAACACAGATTGTGGGGATCCTCCCTCTCGTATGGTGCACCAGTTCCCATCAGTGTTTTAACTCAACCCGTGGCTGTCTCTCCAGCAATGAGATTGCCCTCTGCCAAGAGAGAAGCAGACCAGATAAAATCTTTGTGAGATCCTTGCAGAACAGTAGACCCAGGGCTCTATCCTGGATTGAAACCAGAAAACCTGTGCTAAGGGATGGCTGTAGATTGTTTCACCACTGGCAGGTCAAGGCTGGCATAACCAGGTGTGCTACAGCACCTGCAGCTCCAAGCTTGCCTACCGATGAGGAATAAGGCAGATGTGTGAGCAGAGGTCTACCAGCTCCCCTGATTAGTGCCGGCAGCCACTTTGGTCTCTAACTGGCTCTGTGCCAGAGAGAAAAAGGTGTCACAGCACTGTTTCCTATCACCTCTGAATAATTTTGTCCTTTGCAGCACTCATCTGAAGCCTAGCCTGATAAGGGTGGAGCCTCAAGCATTTCTCACAAGGAAAGCTGGTTTGCTTTAATTTGTGTATGGAACAGCAGCTCTTGCTGTGCCGAAGGCTGCTTGTAGCAGCTGATTATTTCCACGTGGCTATCTACAAGTTGGAGCAGCCTGTGGTGCAGCTAACTTTACACCAGGACGAGAGCACGTGGGAGGTCCCAGCCAGGCCCGGAGCTGGGCTGCGCCGTGAAGGTGACCAGGTCCAGAAGAAAACGAAGAGACTAAGGCTGCCCAAGCAAAGCAGGGAGTCCACAAGGCTCCACGAGGCTCCGTACGTCACTTCTCTATCTGCTGAGGCTGAACCCGTTCCTACAGGCAAGACCAGCATATTTTTAAGTGTAATAGTACAGCTAAAGCAATGCAACCTCTCATATGGATGCATTTACTCCAGTGTAACTTATTTACAGAAAGTAAGAGGTACAATTTACAGCAATGTAGATACTGGTAGCCCCAGCATTGTCTTCACCCCTTCAGCCACACAGGCTGAATCTCAAGTCTCACATTGCAGCTGCTCTCTCTCTCTTTTATTTTACAAATGCCAGCTAGTTGTCTCCACTTGGAGATTTCCTAAGCCTGTCTTGGACCAGCTGCCTAATCCCTCTATTTTTTGTCCCCAAGGCTGTAATCAGGCAGGACATTTCTTTATTGTTATACAACCAAAATAGTCTATTTACAGACACCATTTGGGGAGCAGGGACCCCAAGTCACCCCCCCAGCACAAAAAGGTGGATCCGGGCAAGCCCCAAAGCTCTGCCTGAAGCTAGCCCTTAGGAGGAGATGCTCTGGCCCTGGTTCTCTGCTAGTCCACAGAAACTTTTTGCCAATATTGGTGTGGAAACTTCTTTGCTTCTGTCCTCTCCATGAACATGCTACAGTGCCAAAATCCAAGTTAAGAACATGTCTCTGTCAATGTGCTCTGTAAATCTATCTCAAAATAGTCATCTTGGTCAAACGAAAATTCAGTACATTCGTTCAAATGTAGATGATCTCATAGTGGGAATTGCAACAAAATGCAGTCATTTATTAAAGACAGAAGACCTGGAAATCAGTTAAAAACCTAAAACTCAGGAAAACATATTTATATACATACATTCAACGTAGATTTTCTTTTAATTGTTCCCAAATCCCTGGTCCCTTGCTAAGACACTGCTCAAAACACTGATGCTATCTCATTTCTATTCAACATAACAGAGGTCAAACAATAGAAAACTATTTTTCCAGAGACTATGTGAAAACTTAACCAGATAAGTAAAAGATGGCCGTACGTATAGCATAGCCTCTGATGCTTCATATTCATTTTGGCAAGTGTTATAAGATGCATGTTGCTATCAAGAATACTAACAGATTTATAAATCATGACTTACTGCACTGGCACTTACTGGTTGCACAAGTTTCATATCATAGAATCATAGAATCACTAAGGTTGGAAAGGTCCTCCAGATCATCAAGTCCAACTGTCAACCCAACATCACCATGCCCACTGAACCATATCCTGAAATGCCACGTCCACATGTTTTTTGAACACCTCCAGTGATGGTGACTCTACCACCTCCCTGGGCAGCCTGTTCCAAAGCCTGACTACTCTCTCCGTAAAGAAATTTTTCCCAATATCTTGTCTAAACCTCCCCTGGTGCAACTTGAGGCCATTTCCTCTCATTCTATCGCTGGTTACTTGGGAGAAGAGACCAACACCCACCTCACCACAACCCCCTTTCAGGTAATTGTAGCGAGCGATAAGGTCTCCCCTCAGCCTCCTCTTCTCCAGACTGAACAACCCCAGTTCCCTCAGCCTCTCCGTGTTAGACTTCTTCTCCAGACGCCTCACCAGCTTCGTTGCCCTTCTTTGGACACGCTCCAGCACCTCAACATCCTTCTTGTAGTGAGGGGCCCAAAACTGAACACAGTATTTGAGATGCAGCCTCACCAGTGCTAAGTACAGGGGCACGATCACTTCCACTTGAGCACATCAGGATTGCTCAATATTCACTTTAAAGGATAACTACAACTAGTTGTGTACAAAACTTTGGTTTTAAAGAATTTTGTTACCCTACTTCTATAAAAGAAGTATAAAATATAGCTGAGTAAAACTAATGCAACTCAATCACTTTAAAAGACTCAGGATTTTCTTATCAACACTCACCCACAGGAGTGGGCAAAAACAGGAGATAAAATTAAAGTAGCCTAAAGATTTTGCAACATCAAATAGCGGTGTAAAATTCACTCTCAAGCATTCAAAGGCCATTAGAAAATTATCCTTTATCACTTCACATTCACCATGGTCTAAATAAAAGACTGAAAAAAGCTGCAGTTGATGTGGAGTCAGAAAGCAAGTTAAAACTCATGCTGGGGTAAAACATACCCCTGGGGTAGGGGTAAAACATGCCCCTATACATAGACAGGCTACCTTGTGAGCGGTGTGTGCAGCAGAAGAGCCATGCTTGCTTTTTGAGTAAGGCAGACCTACCAGATCGTGTAAACAGTACAAGGAGTTCCCAACCGCACAGGTTCATTTTTAGCTTGGCTATGCTCTAGCCCACTGGGGACTTCACCCTGGCAGGGGAGCTGTGATTGGGAAGTTGCCGACGTTGCCCATGAGTGCTCCCCATGGAGGAGCTGGGCACGGCCCAGCCGCAGACCATTAGCCAGCACATGGTGCACTTAGGAGGCAAATCCAGAAGAGCTGGGGCACTGCCTCCCGAAGAGCATGATGCTGGCCAGGAAGACTCCTATGGCTGCTGCAGGTTGCCGTTCCTTGCTAAATCTAAGCTCTTTCTGTGAACAGGCAGTGCCCCCTCATGAGAAACGTGTCTCAAGGCGATTGTGGAAGAACTCTTGACAGGATTGTCAATTTGGGCATCCACGCACCGAGAACTCAGATGTATATCCAGCTGCATAAATGTAAAAGACCACAGCTCAGGATCAAGAAAGGCTAGAAAACCTAATCACAGGACTGAGGAAATGAATTCCTGGGAATCACTTTCAAGAGAATTTTCTCTCCCTGAGGGGCAGGGAGTGCTACCTGCCGAGGAGGAAGGGTTTCTACCCCAGAACACCTGGGTTCCACTCAAACGATCTCAGTAATAAATGTAATGAAAAACGATAAATTATACCTACTTGAGCTGTGTGCCTTAAGCAATTGACATTTGCAAGGCACAATGAAATCCTTGAAATGAAAGATAGCACATGTGGTGCATGAAAAGAGTTATACCGTTGCCTAATTTAATTCCAGAGGAAAGCTCCTGCTACCTGGAATTGCAGTGCGGTGCTGCAAAGCACAGATAACGTGTGGGACTTTTATTTCATGGTGAACAGATTTTTACCATAAATAAATTAATGATAAGAAAGTTCTGCTCTCTCTGGTTCTTTGAAGCAGAACTAGGGAGACATCTCTCTCTCCAGCAGAGAAAGCATAAATCCTAAAACTCAGGTCTGTCTACAGACAGGGTAGCTGCTGTGATTTTCCTGAAATTCACTGGTTCTAAAACAGACCAAAAAAATTATCTTACAAGTAGGTGATAGAGCTAGGAAATGCTCATGTCTATTTCTGTTACAAAGGTTTGAGATTCCCCAAACTGCAGGAAGTCGAGAGGCTACAGCTTCATCCCACGCATGAATGTAGGCACCTCGGTGAGGTGTGGGTGTCCCCACTCCCTGAGACCTCAGGGAGGGAGCACTCTTCTCCTCAATCGAGTCTGTCTCCTGCCCTGCATATGAGAGCTCTGCAGCGGCACGGGAACACGCTGGGGCCTGACACGCAGCTCCTTCACCTTGCTTTTGTCCTTGGGTGGATGGAGAGTGCACATGGGAGCTTATTCCTTTACCACTTGTCTTCCTGGCTTTCAAAATGGGCTGATCGGAGAAACTGTCTCAGAAAAGTTGGCTGTAACTGTATCTGCGTGCCGCAGCAATGCTGTCAAGCACCTTCTGCTGGTGCTGAAAGCAATGCCTGATGAGCTCTTGCAACGGGATCCACTTGCCAGGCAATCAGAGCGCCGAGCTCTTGTAAACTGTTCCTGGCATACAGAGGAGAAAAGCTTATCTCCACACACGCATCATGCCAAGCCTGGGGTCAGCTCCACCTTTCCGTTCGATCCAGCTAAATGCTATTTCACAGGCTCTTAGTGTAGTCTGCAGACTCCGAGTGGCCGCGATCTCGGCTTTGCAGGCAGGGAGAGGAGGGGACGGGGGTGAGGATGGGGGACAGGGCTATGGGGGAGCTTTGCTTCTCGGTTCACGGCTGTTTTACATCGCTCTCATTCTGCAGAGCTGCTGTGGTGTGGTCCCCCGCCAGCGAGAGCAGGGCGAAGCATGGGGGGCTCGTGGCAGCAGCTTTGAGGGGGACCCCAGTCACTGCCTCACCCCGCGCCAGCGCCCAGGCACCACTGGCCAAATGCAGCGAGCAGCCAGCCTTTCTGCCTTGCCCCGTTTCCACTGCTGAGGGACCTGACACAGAGTCTATGCTGGAGCCAACCCCCATATCTCAGCTGCCTTTACAGCCAGCTGTCCTGCTTACCTGCCCTCTTGAAGACATCTATTTTAGGAAGAGGTGAATTGCACCATTTCACTCCACTATCCAACTATCCACTAATGGGCTGAGGATAACGTGCACGGAGATGAAGTGTAGACACTCACGTTTGGTCAGATGAGTCCAAGTCTCAATCCCGAACCTTCCTAGTCTATTACTATATGTCTGATGGTCAACCTCCTTCAACGTTAAGAACGGTAACCTGAAAACTATATCTCAATCGGTTTTTCTTTTTCAATAGATGCCCCTAATCCTGTATATTCAGGAGGAAAAAGTTCCGATCCTCACCTGAAGGTAGCTGCTGCTCTCCCAAGTCTGAAAACAACTTTCAACACTTGCCTGGAGAAATCACAAGGCCCTTGTTCCAGTCCATGGGGAGTCCTTCCAATAGCTACGAGAGGCTCTGAAGAAATGTTGCAGACATACTCTGCATCCCACTGACCACATAATATTTTCCAGGAAGATGAGGGGTTCCTCTGCCTATGTGCCCTTGAGACAGGCTTCAAGGGCTGAAAGCAGCAGGAAAACTCTGAAGCACTTGTATATCATCCATGAAAATTCCTGTGGCACACTGGAAACAGAAGGGTCACAGTGGGCATAAAATGTACGTAACATGAAAGATGAGGGCTCCTAGGGGTTTTGCATGGGCTGTGCTATTCCTTTTCATAGTCTGGTCCACAGTTTTCTCAAGGATCCACTGAAGTGCTAGAGAAACCAGGGCACCTGGTCGGCACTGTTGTATGACTCATCAGGAAATGATGCTGTCATGGGACAGACTTAGGAGGGAGCCTAAAACTGGTTTGTTCCAGACTTGGAAAAAGCCAAAATGCTTTCACAAAGCAGAATAAAGTCACAGCTCCTGTCTCCATCTCATTGGCCTTTCTCTCAGTGCCTCAGGAGCTATCCCATCAAAAATACTTTTGCAAACACTATATCCTTGCACAACATTTTCACCACCAAACCAGTATCTGGATATGAAATAAAAACTGCCATTAAAATGTTCAAACCAGCTCTCCGCTGCAGGTTTATCTGGCTGCAGGAGCAGGATCTGCTTTATATTTCACAAGTTTTAAAAACCTTTTTTCAGATATTTTATTGAAAAACGCAGAATATTTCAACACTATAAAAGCACTTGGCACCATGGACATTTGGACACAGTGCAAAAGCACCTGACCCAAGGAAATGCTTTTCATAAAAACCTTTTTTGGTCAAATATGCTGGTTTGTTGAAAACCAAACAGCTTTGCATGTCGGCATTGACCAACTTTGTCTTGAGTCCAGGGTGGAATTTTTGCTGGAGAAAAGCTGTAACCCCAGAATAGCCTGATAATTATCACATACTCTCCTGCCTCAACCAGAGCAGACAGGAACTTGGAGCAGACAGGATCCCAGTTCTTGGTGTCCTGGTAAGGACAGCAATCACTTGGGAAAATGTCTTTGGCTCTCTTGCATTTATTTATTAAAAGTTTCAAACAGACTTGCGTTTTCAGCTTTATTACTACAAAAGGTAATTTAAAACCCTTAGGTTATCCCAAAACAAAGTTATTTTCAATGTAGTACATGAGCCATTTTCTCTAGGGAAGGTCCTAGTTTCCCATGACAGTCAATGGCTGGGACAGCAAAGACCCAGCATGTTCACACTTGCTCACAACAGCCTTTTGAAGCAGAAAGCTGCATCTTGAGACAACAAGTCAGACCCTTGCAATTTCCTTAGCAAACACACACACTCTGTTGCCACTGCTGGAGGCACGTTTCCAGTCCCAGCATGACTGTGTCATCTTCATTTATCGCATATGCCTTGATCAAGTTACTCTTTGATAGCCTGTAGGGGAAGTGGGGCCTCACCTACTATCTGTCAGGCTGTTGACAGCAAAACAAGATCTGTTTCCTTTGGGTTTGTGGTGTTTTGTTTGGGTTCTTCTTAACTTTCACATATCAATCAAAGAGCCAGACTCAAATGTGACGTTCCAGCAATTCAGTGCAATAAATTAAACATCTGCTGGTGGAGATGGCCTCACACTGAGGTTGAAATTGGCCCTATACTATAGGTCTGGGAAGGATCCTCTAGCTTGTTTCTCTCCTGCCGAAACAACAAAAAAAGAACCTTTGGGGGGATTTATGGTCAAACTTTTGAAAGCTTGTCTTCCAATTTGGTTTTAGATTGGTGAAATTCATTTGAAAAGAAAACACAGGCTCACCTGTCAGTTAAGTGCCATTAAAAATGCTACACCCTGGATTTCTGAGGGGGTTCTGGCACTGTGGCGTACAGAGGTGTCCTGGGTAGATAATGACACCTCATTCTTGTCCGAGTCTGTGACTAGCTGTCAGTGAAAGGTGAGGAAACTTGAACCTCAGGCACACGATGGCATTACTGCACATCAACAGGCCTCTCTGCATGGGCTGAGCAGTGGCACTTGCCCTGTGCGTGTCTGCAGGAATTGCAAGGTGATGATGTTTATCCTAGACATTTTCCTCCTGGGACTCTATAAAGATGCCTTACTCTGTCTGCCGTGCTCTAAGAGCACCTGCATGGACAGTCACCATGACAGGTGAGTACCTTAGCCCTCCGCATATACCTAGTGGACTGGCTATTCATAAGAGACTCATCAAATTCATTTTTCCAAGCAACTGTATTCACTGAAGAGTGAAATGAATAACCTGGTTAATCTCTTGCTGCTGCTGTAGTTATCGTCACTGTTTTTATTACCATTATTGCTATTATTTTTTATTCATCAAAGTACTGCCAAGGAAGAAGGTTTCCGTGTTCCAGTCATTGATCCTAGAGAGGATACTGCCTAAACAGATAATGCAGAAGAGAAGAGTTGAAGAAATGAGTTAAATGCACAGGTGGATTCAATGATGTGGTGGCAGCCATCATCACATCAACTGCACAGCGTGATGGCTGTCAAGTTTCTGGAGGGAAGGCAGGGAGCTACCTGCAAGGGGTTGAGCTGAAGTGGAGGAGAGATGATGAGAGAGGGAAGTCACTGAGACGTTCATTGGTAGGCTTTTACTCATACAGTCTCTCTTTCCAAGGTGATGAATGCCAATTTTAATGTGAGAAAATGTAGAAGTCCCTCTTGCAATCCAAACAAAACTCATTGAACTGAAATTTGTCAAATGATAGTGTCAGGGCAGATAAACTAAACTCCCTGTATGAAAAAAGAGCATCCCTAAAAATAAAAACAGACCATTTCTTATCCTTGTATGTCACCCATTCCTCAGCTATCAGGCACTGCTGAAGCACTGTGTTAGAGAAATTACTGGGAGCATCTGGAAACACCATCTGCTTGCATTTACTAGCTGGTTCTTTTGTCTGAGTTCATTATCACTGATCCTTTATAAAGAAGTGGTGTTCCAAAAATAATTCTGCGTAGCAAACCTCACCATTTCCTCATGGCTTGGCTTCACAGCACTTGGCTGTGCACATTCCCTCCCTGCCCCTGCTGGGACACTCAGTGACAGTCGCTCTGGGACTGGGCCCTCGGTTACCAGACAAATTATTTTCTTCAGAGACAGGAATGTGATCCTTCAGCAGGGGGTTCTTCAGTACCAAAAGAGGGCAATCCAGTCTTATGTGTCAAGGTCCAATGGATTAGATAAAACCCTAGCCAAATGCATGTTGGCACCAGCTGAAGACATTTTAACATGCCCGTTTACTCAGTGCACTATGACTTCATTAGGGATATCCAACAGCAGTCACAGCTACAGCTTTGTGGTGGGTCACAGTGGTGTTATGCAGATATCCCCCCCAGTAGTTAGAAATTAGCTCAGTTTTGCTAGCAGAGTAGCTGTCTGCAAAACCCACCTGGAAAGCAGGCAGTTATATCTCTGCTCTGCTCTGCCTTCCACTACTCCGTGCTTGACTTCTGTAAACCCAAATGTGAGCACAGGCTATCATTAGCTCAGAGGCTTGCCTGGTGACAGGCAGCACAATCACCCATCATCATCATCAGAACATGGGATGGATCCCACCACAGACATCAAGAGAAGATTGTCAATGATTTTAGTTGGCCCATTAGAAACTCCCCTGAAATTCATGGGAATCTTTCCACAGAAGTTGCTCTGTTTGATAGAGCCCAGGTGGAGACGGAATGGTTGTATAGACAACTTCTCCTGTACGTGGCAAAGGGCAGAGGGGAGGAGGTGTTGTGCTACTGTACTTTAATTCTTTTTACTTACCAGGTCCTGAGCTCAAGGCTATGTTTTTTTCCAGCCCTCCAAGTGTCTAAAGCCCAAAAATACAAAGCTAAAGGATATGAGTGAAAGAGAGATCAGCTTTACATTTCTGTAATTCCCCCTGGGTAGAGCACTTATTTATTTAGGAGAAGATCTGCCTTTGCTTAGTTTCCCATATGACAAGTCTCTGCTCAGTCTTATCTTGGAGTGACTCATAGGATGGGTCAAAAGGTGAAGAGAAACTTTATGGTAACCTCTTCATAACCCTCTTGTAAAGTCTGTTTTCTTTGGACTCTCTATTTGTAATCAGTGGGCAATTTCCCTTCATCTCTCCATTTTCTGCCCTTCTATTTTTTAATTGAAAACTTGGTAAAGTTAAGGTTCCTTTTGTACCAAAAGCCCTCCCCCTTCCCGCCTTGCATGTCGTGTGCTTTCATCCAGTTCCCCTCAGCTATATCCTCAGTTACTGAAAAACAGCAAAACCCCATTGCCTCTGTAGGGATGTCCACTGGTGCTCCAGGAGGGCTGCTGTCCTGCGCCAGGGAAGAGCAGTGCGCTGGCATGGCTGGTGATGGTCTGGATGGAGTCCTTGGGGCTCCTACCCTACCTGTGGGAAGGGGGTTTCCTAGCTGCCTCCAAAATCACTCCTGCTTGAGATAATATATTCTGATACCCTGAAACACTTCTCAGCCTGGCTTTGGGCTGGAGAGGTTTGTAGTTAACAGCGGAGCCTTTCAAGTAACATCCTTGGGAAAGATGCCAAGAGCATCCCAGCAATGCCTTTGCCTCCATTTCCTCTTCAATCACAAATAAGGTGTGTGTCCCCCAGCCATCCAGCCATCAAATACAGGTCTCAGAAGCAAAGTGCTCACCCACCCCACTCTGCACATCCTTTTGCTACATGGGATTGACCACCAGCCCTTCCATGTTAACAGTCATGACTCTGAATCATTGCTGCTCACAGAAGATGACTAACTACCTGGAAAGTGGGTCAACCCCAGCTCCCAGGCTCCTAAGTCTTTAGGCAAGCCAATACTCTTCAAGACATCCTTCAGTGTGCATCTGATTCTCAATGGGGGTTTAAAGACCATTAAAGCTAATGGGACTGAGCATGTGGATGTCATTAAACTTGTGCTTCAGTGCTTTGCTGATGGAATTCATATTAATTCCTGCAGTAGTGTACTCTGGACAATATGGGGTCAGGGAGTACTTGCTTTTTTCTTAACTCACTTGTTTCTCTTTTCACCCATAGAGGCAATATTTCTGTTTCTACAGTATGTCCATTTTCAGTGGACTGTTTTTCATCACCAAAGGAAAAAAAGAAAAGGAAAAAAAAGCAATAGATTTTTTTCTACAGACCTCATGTGTGAGTCACAGTCAGGAAGAGGGTAATGTACCTTGTTCCAAATGGCATCAGTGTTGTGTCTTTCCAGACAGTTTTTTTCCCACAGCCAGTTACAGGAAAAGTAGGATGTCGGTTAAAAATAAACAACTTTTATGCTCTCCACACATAACTGCTCACTTCAAGATACAGACAAACATCCTACCAAGCTGCCCCTCTCTGAAGCCACTGCAACATTTCAAAGTAATTCATGGCAACTGAACCATTTCTTGTAAATTTGTCAGGCCTTCATCATTTTAGGCCTTGATTCAAGAAATACGGTTAATCAGGACTGCAAAAAAATTTATATCAAGCACATGTTTTTAGAGTTTTTCAGGAGTGAAACCTAGATTTCTAGTCCGGAAATATTTATGAACAGAAACTGATTTGGAGGACTCTCTCTCAGATGATGACTTCCTAAGAAGAGCCTCCTTTTGTAATACTTTCTCAGAAAGAAGGTCATCAACTACTGGACATTTCCCAGGCACTGGATGCTATCAGAAGAAATGTTTTTCTCAGAAGTATGAAAGAGTAGAGTGTCTGTTCAAAGTCTGCCAAACCAATGAAGATAAAGACCATGAGAGGTCATCAAATGGAAAACAACAGTTTCTTCCCTGTGATCATTAACATTGCCTCCACTGCTGTTACTCTCTCCATCAGGAGTAACATGAGATGAGCATCTAACCTGTTACAGAGGTCTGGTATCTGAGCATCAAATCCTTTGCTGCTCCTTTGAAGGATGATCTGAACAAATGGTTAGAGAGGTCTTGCAAAAAATTATGCAGAAAGATTCAAGAAGATATATTAGGGAAGCTCTTTGCACCAACAAATTGAATTAACAAATCCTCGTAGTTTGGGCCATATGGTCTAAAGAGGATGGTTTGACTATGCAGCACGCTGTTGTAAAAGGCTAATAGCAAAAATAACGCTATAGATTGGGGCTCTCCACCAGGCCTCCTGGCTTTCTGACGGGTAGCATGTCCCACAGAAGTTATTTTCTTTCATTTTATAAAACAAATGAACTGTGCAGAGAGGCAGGTTAAAAACTAGGTAAGATAGTTTAAAAAAAGCTGAGCGCCTTTTTCAATCAAGAAGGGTTCAGGAACTGTGGATATTATAAAAAACTAAAGCAAGCAGATTAAAATAAAACCAGCTAGTGCTTTTATTCCTAACTGCCCTGGCTATTTTGAGCTGCATATGCCTACACTGCAGTCCGTAAGGAAAAACTAGGTGTAAGCAGGTACAAAAGGACCTGTATCTAAACACCTTTTTCTGAAACTTCCCACTCCTGACACACTATGTTTCCATGATGTGCTGCACCTTAGGAGGAAAACAGGGGCAGAAATAAGCAGCAATAAAACACCTTCAGTTAGCAAGTGATCACATCTCTGGCAGCACACAGCAAAAATGAAGTGTATTTGAACAAGCTGGTTAGTGTGCTGGAGGGACGGTGCCCTTTGACAGGACGGGACGCAGGGCCATGCCCCTGTCCTGCTGGCATGCCGGCAGCGGCAGGAGCACAGTCCTGCCCTTTCCATCCCTGCAACAGCCCTGATGAGACTGATACACCTGAAATAACGAGCATCCACCCTTTGGTTTACAGCATAGTAGTGAGGAAGAGTGCCACGTCGGCGAATCCAAGATCTGACCCACCAAGACTTGCCAGGTGACCAGTGCCACTGGCTACATCACCCAGGAGCTGCGAAGAGCTCACCGTGCATCCTGCATTTATGTGCTTGCTGGTCAGGTCTCTCCTGTAGAGAGAGAAAGAAGAGAGGAAACGAGCTGGGGTGTTTGTGTTACTCGGAGGAATAACGCACACGTCCAGGCTGACATGGGATTCATCTCAGAAGATGGCAGGGAGAAGGGCATTGTAAGGGAAGGCTTGGGGCTGAGGGGCTACATGCAGTTTTTAATACCCTTTAAACCGTCCCTTTTAACCATGTAACACCTCTGTTCCTCACCCGTGACTCTGGGGCTCTCACGTTCTCACCCCGCCGTCCTTCCTGCTGTCTATCGACAGGGCAAGTGTTGGTGGTGGGACGCTGTGTCCGCACACCGGAGCACCTCCTA
>NW_010545477.1:92559-105338 GCF_000687285.1 Phaethon lepturus
GTGGGCAGGGGTGGCCTGCCTGCCCTTCAGCCCCATCCCTGCCCTCTCCCTGCCCGCCGCAGGCCGCGGCCACACTGCGCTCAGGGATGGGCTGCGGCCTGAGGCTGGAAACAGGCTTTGGGGACAACCAGCTGCAGCCTCGGTGCCCGCCGTCACCCTCCGGTGAGGCTCTGAGGCTCTTCTCTCATGCAAGTGGTTACGGCTCGCAGCAGCAGCAGAGCCAGACCAGGGTGCCAGCATCCGTCGGCAGCTGAGGCTCCGGCTAACGGCATTTATAATTAAGAATAACAGTTAATACAAAGAGAAATTAGGCTTTATCTGTTACACATGCCTTGCACCTAAAATACTTGTGTAGTACCGTATATGTGGTCATAAAAACAATCATCTGAATGCCTACACATTTCCCAAACCGCTGCGTAAATTCCAAAACGCTGTATAAACATACTTCGTACAGCACTCGTGGGTGACAGGCAAATTCTTCTCATAACAGCAGGCTTCTTGTTTCCTGAGTAGCAAATGTATGCCAGAGGGAAGCAAAGAAAAAAGAGATGTTCGAAAACCCCAAGCGCAAAGCAGGGGGAAAAGCACGAAGAATAAATAAAAGAGGCCGATTTAACAACTCCAGCGACTCCACTGACAGGGCTATAATTACAGAATCACACAGAATCACAGAATCACTAGGTTGGAAAGGACCTTCAAGATCATCAAGTCCAACCATTAATCCAGCGCCACCATGTCCCCTAAACCATGTCCTGAAGTGCCACATCCACACCTATTTTGAACACTTCCAGAGATGGCGACTCCACCACCTCCCTGGGCAGCCTGTTCCAATGCCTGACCACCCTCTCAGTGAAGAAATTTTTCCTAATATCCAATCTAAACCTCCCCTGGCGCAACTTGAGGCCATTTCCTCTCATCCTATCACTAGTTACTTGGGAGAAGAGGCCAACACCCTCATCGCCACAACCCCCTTTCAGGTAGTTGTAGAGAGCGATGAGGTCTCCCCTCAGTCTCCTCTTCTCCAGACTGAACAACCCCAGTTCCCTCAGCTGCTCCCCATAAGACTTGTGCTCCAGACCCCTCACCAGCTTCGTTGCAACAATAATTGCAACAGAAGTGAAACTTAACCCAACAAACAGCACTGGCAGTGTCTGGCTGGTGGGGGAATTTATCTGTTCCTCGAACAGCTGGTGGTGGCAGTAGGTTCCCGTAAGCCAGGCGAGGGTCCCCCAGCGCAGCTCCCGCGCGCGCACGGCCCAGCGCTGAGCTTGCACTTTGAATCGCAGGTTGGGACGAAAACCCCCCACCGACGCTGGAGTCAGCCCAAGAACCCCACAAACGCCAGTGCTGAAAGGGTTGCAGCCTCAGCAAGCTACTAAAGGAGAGCTTTTTCTGGTTTTCTGAAGCAAAAGTGTTTTCCATTATTTTGCAAATGATTTCAGTAAGAATACCAGACCAATCTTCCTTGTAAAAGTTACCCCAAACAATGTAAAATCTCTTTGCTTTGGCTGCCTCAAGCAAAACGGTTTTCAGATCCTTTAAATAACTTTTTTTGCTTTTTTTTTTTTTTGAAAAATAGGTGAGGTTTTCAATCCTCTCTGAAAGCATAGTTTTCTACAGAGCGGGGATAATGTCCTCAGTTCTGCAAGCACTCATTACCTGGTGCGCTTTACTACCAAGAACAGTCCCGTAAAGGTTCACAAAACTGTTCGTAATCATAAATATATACGGCACCAAGTTCACAGCTTTTTTGGGAGGGTTCCTAAATGCCTGTGTGGGGATTGCAGCTGGTCTAAGGTGATGTGGTCCCTCGAGACACATAGGTGTGGCTGGTTTTCAAATCTGGCATAAATGTTCAATGAACAACAGAAATTTCCTGCATCAGAAGTGCTCCAAAGAATCAAAAAAACAAAAGAATAAAAAAAAAATAATTTTTTTTTTCATTTTGCTTGGTCAGCGAAACAGAGCAGCTTGCACGGAGCTTCGCGTGCAGGTGGGTCAGGAGCACACTTCCCCCGAACCCCGTTTTCTGCACGGTCCAGCTTTCCTTTTTGAGGTAAGACCCCCGAATTTGGCGCGCGGGTGAGGTAAGTGTGAGAGCCCTGAGGGTGTGACAGCGGGGCGCTGAGTGCCCGGGCACCCCCAGGAACTGCCGCTGGGTGGAGGGCTCACCCGCGGTCTCTTCCGGAGATACACAACTGTGGCGCTTGGATGGCTACCAAGGTAAAAGTTTGACAGACTGTTGACAAAACAACAACTGCAACAAAGGGGGATTGACAAGTACTTAATGATTTAGTGCAATTAAGACACAGTCCTGGCTTATTTTTCATCCTGGTGAACATACTGAGGCCATTTATTAATGGCTTCACGTTCCTGAAAAGTAGGAAGTTATTTATTACAGAGATCAGCTTTTGAACCACGTCCTTTTTCACAACGACACTAGTGTCAAGCCCCAGGTGATTACTCCAGCTTTAGCTCACATCTGCACTGGATGCAGTAACGTGTAGGAGTCATGACATGAATTCATAAAATTTACACAGATGCTAGCGATGCAAAACCTCCAGCTGCATCACTTTCCACCCCAGGGAGAACCTGGTGACCAGCAGGGGAGCGATCCTGCCCCAGCCTGCTCGGGAGGACCAGGCGTGTTTGAGGAGCTGTCTCTCCCACGTGCACCTCTCGCTGCCCCACTTTCAGAGGTCTCTTCGCAGGACAGTGAAGATGCTCGTGCATTGCCCTGAAGGCTGAGCTGCACCTCTCCTGTGGCACCAATGAAGGGATGGAGATACGTCTCGGGGGGCTGCGGATGGTCCACACCACACAAAAAGGCTGAAAAGGTCCCCCAGAAGTGACAGGGTCCCACTAGCATCCCTGTAGTGGTGTGTGGCTGAGATCCCTTCTCACGGGACGACTTGGGAGGCAGCCTGGCCCTGCAGGTCAGGGGGAGAAGAGACGAGAGGAGAACTGGAGCGGGTCCAGAGAAGGGCCACAAAAATTATCAAAGGGATGGAACACCTCTCCTATGAGGACAGGCTGAGAGAGTTGGGGTTGTTCATCCTGGAGAAGAGAAGGCTCCGGGGAGACCTTATTGCAGCCTGCCAGTACTTAAAGGGGGCTTATAAAAAAGGTGGGGACAGACTTTTTAGCAGGGCCTGTTGCAATAGGACAGCATATGCTGATGGTTTTAAACTAAAAGAGGTCAGATTTAGACTAGATCTAAGGAAGAAATGTTTCACACTGAGGGTAGTGAGATACTGGCACAGGTTGCCCAGAGAGGTGGTAGATGCCCCATCCCTGGAAACATTCCAGGTCAGGCTGGATGGGGCTCTGAGCAACCTGATCTAGTTGAAGCTGTCCCTGCTCACAGCAGGGGGTTGGACTAGATGGCCTTCAAAGGTCCCTTCCAACCCAAAGATTCTATGAGTCTATGATTCTATGATAATATCAAGAGAGGAAAAGGGGGAGCAGCAGAGGGAGGCTGAGCTGTGCCTGGCCAGGGCAGTCAGACAAGGACAAGTTGACATGTGGTGGGCAGTGTGCAAGTGAGGAGAAAAGCCGTATCTCCATGCTGAAGCTGCCCAAGTCCCCAGCCACTGCCCTTGCTCTTGCTCCCCACACAGGGGAAGAGGTGCAAGGGCACTGGGCCCACAGCCCCCCTCCTGACTCTGTCATCAGCTGCAGCTGGTTTTAGAAACCTGGGTGTGCCCTCTGTGCCTGGGGGCATTCATAGAAGATCCTTCTGCTGTTGGTGGTGTTTTCTGGAGCTGAAGGCTTAGTGTCTGGGGGGATATGGTGGGAACTGTGAGGGCTGTGGGGGTCTTCTGGTACACTGATGCAAGGTCCAACCATGAGCCCAGCATGTGCAGCCATGGAGGTGTTACGGCATCGAGTGCCTCTCATGTGCCAGTCCAGGCAAGCAGCCCACGAGCAGCAGCCAAGGATGGTCACTGCCTGGCAGCCCTCCCTGTTGAGCACAAGGGGCCATGGGCAGTGACAGAGCTGGGAGCCTGCCCTTGGTGAAGATGCAGATGCAACAGTGTTAACAGCTTGTTTATTCAGGCTGGATTCTCCTAATTTCTCTGGGAGAAGCCATATGTCCTAACAAACCATCAGCGTAGCCTTTCTTGTATTAGCCATGGAATTAGCCAGGTCTGTGTTTTAGCAATCTCTATGTCATTGCAAGGCACCTTCAGATGTTTTGGCAACCAGGTGTGAACAGCCAAAACCAGTAAGCACGTTGCCGCTCTTTTCCCACCTCTTGCATCTACGCCGCAGGTGTCCTGGTGCCTTTGCACAGTGAAGGAGTTCCTGCCAACAGGGAATTGATTTCTTCGCTGGGAACCCAAGTCTGTGCTCACAAGTCTGCCCACCAATTCTGCAAACCAGCCTTGCTTGGTCTGACCTCCGATCCTTGTGAAGGTCCTGACAGCCTCAGAGATGATTTGGATCAAAAAACCCTACTGCCTTCCAGAAGTGCACCAGCATTTGCATCTCCTGACATACTCAGGGGCTTGCTCAGGTGCATTGGTCCCTTCCCGGTCTTTTGCAGGGAGGCCAGAGGCCTGTTCTCCACTTTTCAGTCTGAGCCTGGAAACAATGAGGCAAGAAAAACTTAATGTCAATTATTTTCAAACAGTTCAGATCAGATCATCAACAACGGAAAGTGAAAGCTGCTCTTCTGCTGCTGCTTGGAGGACTCCAAGCAGACAACCCCAGTGCTCCTCTCAGCCTGAGAAAAAGCACCGGTCCAAAGACTGTGGAGGTAGTGATGATCCCCAGACAGGAGGTAGTGATGATCCCCAGACAGGATGCAGCTTCAGAAGATTAACCCCCAAAAACAGTAGATTGTAACTGTAAGGACTTGGCATCATCCTTAGGGCTTTGGAATAGGAGTCCTGTAATGGTGTCAAACCAAACCTTGCAGTTAGCAGAGGTGAAGGTTACCAGGTTTTACCCTTTATCATCTTGTCCCCGTTGAGAGTGAAGTCCCATGTAACCTTATCAGATGTAGCAGGTGCTTCCAGCTGCCATTCAAGCACGGCTGAATGCCTCAGGGATGCAACCCTGATGGGCTGCAACGTGCTTTTCTAAGCTGTGACGTGACCATGAGTCAGTACTAGAGCATATCAAGGAGATAAGGAAAACGAAGGATGCAGGCCATACAAAACACTGAGGGGGCATGACGTTCCACAGCCTGGCACCTCACCACGCATCTAAGTTTAAAAAGGGTACCGTATGCCACCCTATCAGGATGGCATGGCTTTATGCCTTTTGGGTACTGTTGAGAATGATGAAACAGGAGAAACAGACTTGGGGAGTGGTTTGCAGAAAATAATTGTGTTTGTGTGCCCTGCTTTCTGTTTCTCCCCCCATGTTTCTGTGGGTAGGACTAAGAATTTGAAGATGTCTTCTCATCCATGTGCTAGATTCTCCTCTGCAGCATTTCTCCCAGAATGGAGGTTACTCACAAGGATAAAGGACACAGTCACAGACAGATAGGACCTCTGACCTCTGGTCTTGTGATGAAAAGGTAGTTATTTTCCTTTCTGTTTCACATTACAGGCAGGTATTTGGTGACAACACACTTGCAATGAGTTATCCCATTTTGGGAAGCAGATGAATGGAGAAAATGCCATACTTGGTCACTTACAGCACATGATGTAGGGCAGCGAGCATCAGGGACGGGAGCGTTTGTTACTCCAGAAGCTCATACTTTAGAATCAAATCACTGGTTTTATCTTGTGCCTAATGTGAATGATAACAAAAATCATAATCCCCCTTCTATACACTACAAATCAGCTCCACTGAAACCGCCTCATGTTTGAGTTCTCTTTGCAGCATTGTTTTAAAGACTGCGAGGGGAACATAAAACTGACATCCAGACCATGTGCTCATCAACATTTCATCTCCTTTGCTCTAATCTCCTCACACACAGGAAAATTATCCAACTGCCTGTCTGAACGCATGGACATATGAGATCTCAAATGTGCAAGGATTTGTGATATTCTTTCCGCTGCCAAAAAATTCCTGTGCACATTACCCGGTTAAACCTTATCCTTCTCTGAAACAGAAAAACTACTCGTGCTGGGAGAGAGTCAGATCATGGGATTTACACTAATAAATGCTGATCCAACTTCATGTAAAGCATTTATCTTTTTCTAATAAAATTTTTTTGGATTTCAACACATAAAATCATAATAAAGCATTTTTAGATGACTCTAAGATATTGGTCCTTCAGCCAAAGTTAACAGAAACAAAGATTATGGAAATAAAATCTTCTTTTATTGATAAAATATATGAAAAACATAATATAAAATGGATATGACTGCTACATCACCAGTAAGATAACAGTTGAACTTATCTATGGTTTGTCCAGAATCCTGTCCTGCCTACTTTAAAATAGCAAATGGCTTACATTAAAGGGATTTGTTAAGTTCTGAAATTCATTACAATGGAAAAGCCTTTCCAATAGTAACAAGTAAGCCACTCACTACCATAGGTCCCAGAACCTTATCTCTGCACTATCGCTGGAGCAAAGGGGGAACTGTTTCTTGCCTTTCAGAGGCTCACGTAGCATCCCCAGTGGCAGCAAAGAGTTAAAAAAGAGACACTCATGCTTCCAGTTTAGAGGCCAAAAATTACTTCACAGTCTTGGGAGTACACTAATTGCCAGATGCATATGAGAGTAGATCCACGTGTAAAAACGCAGTACAGAAAAATTCCCAATTAATGACGGGTTGTACCGTCAAAGCACCCATGCTGCCCACGGTTCCTGCGGGACCTACCGGAGCGGCCAGCTCAGCCAGGCTGCAAACCCAAGGTGGTTCATGAGAGCTGTTCTCGCTTGGCGGGCAGGGCTGGCTTTGGGGTCATTTCCGCGCAAATGTCAGGGAGCGGGGCGAGGAGGGCTGTGCCCCGCTGTGCTTTTCATGGCACAGCGATACCACTGGGTCAGGCGTGGGGCAGACCCGCACCGGACCCATGGGACAGGGTTTGGGTCAGACCGGGAGGTCGGGGTCCTTAGCTCTGCTCAGAGGCAGCAGCGGGGCACGGCCCGTGCGTGGGGGCTGCTCACCAGTGTCTCCACACCCTGCTTCACTGATGGGCACCAGCCTTCCTGCAGTGAGAGATCACGTCCCCCTCTCAGCTCAGGCTTCACCTCCTCATTTTGGGCCATCCAGGTGGGTGTTTGGTGACCTTCTCCAGTGGAAGGGAGAGGTTGGTCTTTGCAGGGGTAGGCAGTGAGGAGGTGAGGGACGAACCTACCTGAGACACACTTCTAGCCCCAGCAGTTGTACTGAGGTGTTGGCCAGGTGCCTTTCTCCTCCATCCACACTTCCCTCACCTGCCTGGAGGAGAGCCATGGCTTTGAGGAGGGAACGACAAGAACTTCTCCTGCGGCTGCCTTTCTCCTCGGGCCTCATTTTCTCTTTGAAAGGCAGTGAGGGGGTGAGGGACGAACCTACCTGAGACACACTTCTAGCCCCAGCAGTTGTACTGAGGTGTTGGCCAGGTGCCTTTCTCCTCCATCCACACTTCCCTCACCTGCCTGGAGGAGAGCCATGGCTTTGAGGAGGGAACGACAAGAACTTCTCCTGCGGCTGCCTTTCTCCTCGGGCCTCATTTTCTCTTTGAATTCATCTGCCTTCAGTTTCCAGCCTTCGGTTCCTGTTATTCAACGGGATTAAATAACTCTTGATGGCCCTGGATTTTCTCCCTGAGCTGGAATTCACAGAGTATAAGCAAGCTGTTTTCAGATTGTTTTACTTGTTGTTAAGTTGCAATAAATTTAGCAAGCCTGAAGAGTCTTGCAGTAAAAGGTAAAATAATGGAAAATGAGGCATGAACTAAAACTGTGGAGCTCTGATTCAGTTTTGGGGAAGGGTTTTGGGAGAGTCAGGAAAGGAAAGTGGGATGTGTGGACCTTTTGTAGAGGTTGCTGGTTGTGACCCAGTAAATGACAAGTGGTGGCAGAGCAGTGTGTACCAAATTATGCCCCTAACAGTCTGCTTCTGAAACAATTAAAATGACACAGTGTTTATGGCAGAAGCCAATCCTGAAATACAGGCAAGTCCAATAGGGCCCGGGCAAGTCCAAACATGACTTCTTGGTGTCAGTGTCCAAAATCAATCTTCTGGGTCAAGCTGGCTCCTCACATCTCTTCATGACTCTTGGAGTACATTCCTTTTTCCTATTTTTTTTTTAAACTAAAGCCAACTGGGCAGTTCCCAGGAGTGCAGAGCAGGCGTCAAAATGCTGAGCGAATGTAAATGCGTGCCAAGATGTGTTCTGATCTGGTCAGACCCTGGTCCAGGATTCCCATTTTTTTTTCTGCTTCAGCAGAACTAATTTTAATCTAACAGTTAGGATTATTCAGTTATTCCAACTTGCATGTGTTATAATGGCACCCCAAAGCTGCAGTGAGATTCAGGGCTTCTCTGGGGGAAGACCTTGCTCCTGGCCCAGAAAATTTAGAGAGAGAGGAGAGAAGTCCATGTTTGTCTCTCCGGTGACAAACTTCCCTAGCAGATTCAGCATGCAACAGCATGAATCATTGCTCAGTGTACTCTGAGCTCATGTCATTGGTAGCCAACCACATGATTTTCTTAATCTAATATAATGAAATAAATGGAATAATAGGAAACCCTTTCATTTTTGACAGCAAAAACACCAGCTCATTTCATTGTGTGCTGGCAAGTAGAGCTATTAGCTGTCAAAACAAACCAAAACAAAATGAAAAAGAAAATTGTTACAGAATAGAAAAACAGTTTTCTAATAATCTGCCCTAACATTCCAGTTGGATGAAGATGAAGCCTTAAAAATCCTCTTTTTACTTGAAGTTTCTGATGCCTTCCTCCCTTTTTCTCTCTTTCACACACGCACATGTACTCACACATCATGTTTCAGCTCATGACCCCACTATTCCAAAGCACAAACATGATACAGAGAAATGTAAATGTAAATCAAAAACTTATAAATCAGAAATGTTTGATGCTCTTTTTTTCAGCTGAGACACAATGGTAATCAGATACATAAAAATGTCTTCACCTAAATGACTTGCTTCCTCATCGAAGTGCTTAGAAGAGCAGTTTTGGTGGCTTTGGTAGGAACATTCCTGCAAGAAAAAAATTCAGACCTTCAAAAACCATCCTGAATACTTTACTTTCTGAAATAGAAACAGCAGGTCATGCGAAGGACGTGCCTGCGGGAGCCAGCAGACTCTGGGGGTCAAGTGCAGAGAAGTCCCCGCTGAAAAGGAGGAATAATTTTCTTGCACGGAGCAAACGTGGTGCTCCTGTGATCCTACACTAGCTGCAAGAAAGCGGAATGCCCCTCTGGCATGTTCTGCACTGGGGATGATGCTACACACTGCACTGCTCTCCAAACCCAGGATGACATAGTCTTCCCAAGGCTCTGCTGTGGGAAACTGGAAAGAAAATACCAAAACTCTTTCCTTCCCAGACATGGGGGAAAAGGAAAATCAGAGCACTCGATGTCAGCATTCTTCTGCTTGTAGAATCTTCAAAAACATAAAAAAATCTTCTAGCACTGCCAAGGAAACAATCCAAGAAGTGGGATGCTTTTAAATAAAGCCTTCAGACAAGTTATGTCAGCCACCTTTGCATAATGGCAGAGGAGCCAAGCCCTTCGGCTTGGTTGTTTCCCCCAGATTTCTTCATCCCTTATGATTTCAGCCTTCAAAGGCATCCCTGAGTCCAGTTTACATCAGCACAGGCACGCTTTGAGCTGAACCATCCCCAAAGGTCCAGGCTAGAGCAAGCAACATCTGGAATTAGATAGGCTTAACTAGTTTAGTTAGGCTAAATTTAGTTAGGTATGTGGTATCTCTTCTCCCCACACCACCCCTTTGATTTCAGGTCAGGGGGGAACCATGGTGCAATGAGGAAGACTTGGGTCAAAGGGAAGGTCAATGCATGTGCTGCAGAAGTGTAATTTGGCAACAGCTTTATTTTACCAGCAAGCAAGGGCACCCTTTCCGAGAGAGAAAGAACAGGTTCTCTTCCGCTACGTCAGAAATGGTCCTGTACTTGTTCGCTTCTGAGAGGTGACGTTCAGGAGACAGATGACGTTACCGGAGAGAGCGGCTGGCAGTCGGCAGCGCTCCGGACAGAGCAGTAAGAGAGCAGGACGCACCGCTCTAGGGACACACGTGGAAGCTGTGCAATGCACCTTGCATGTGGGATTACTGAACAGCATCCGGTTAGGATCACAGAGTCCAAGCTGTTCTGCATGAGTGGCTGTTTGAAATAAATAAGTGTTGTATATCCCCTCTCAGTGATTGCCTCACAAGCTGTTGTTGAGAGGGAAATGTAAGCATGCTGTGTCTGAGTTAGTTTTCGGAGGGTTAGCTGAGTGCTCTGGCACCAGCAGCCCAAAATACATTTGGTGTGCGTGCTTAACTTACAGCGTGGCCGTTCCAGGGCTGTGTATGTTGCTAAATAACTTTCCCGTTGTTTCACTGGTTACATTGCTCTCAGTATTTGGCTTGGCTTTTGTTTTATGTCCCAGGCCCTTTAAAGCCTGTCTAATGGAAAATGCATAGCCTTTTCCTGAATGTAGTTTAGAAGTTTTTTGTCCATACTTCTGTGAATCTCCCACTTTCCTGGTGATTTTGCATGTCCTGTCTTAACTATAGAAAAATACTTACTCTTATGGCTTCAAACAGAAAAGCTTAAGGAGGAGCTGTAAAATTTTAGCATTTTATATACAGAATAGCTTATATAGAGGTCCTGTCTACAGGATCACTTTATACACAGGAAAAGGAGGTTGAAAGGTCCAGCTCACGACAGCAGCAGTGCTTTGTGCAGGCTGTGCACAGAGCTGCGCACCTGGAGACACACGCCTGCGGGACCCCGGGAATTAACTGCTCTCAGTTAAGACTGGGAGACTGACTGAGAACTGGGGACTGGGAGCCTGAAGCTCCAGCCTCCCCTCTCTAGGGCAGCTGGGAAAGAAGTTGAACATTTGGGCTTCAGCTCTCTGGGAACCACTGGGGAGGCCACCAAGAAGTGATGCCATCCAGCATCCTGGCAGGAGAAGAAATGAACCCACCAGCACCCCAAAGGCTGTCCCGGTGACTTGCTGGCACTCTGCGGTGGCACCTTGCTGCAAGTGAGCTGCCTGCAACGACGCATACAGGGGTGAGCCTGGGGAAGAGCATCTGTGGGAAACCGAGGAGATGGACTCCTTCTCCCAGGCATTAGGAAGTACAGTCCTGCATCTATCCCAAAGCAAGGCACAGGAGACACCTGAAACACAAGGCTCGCAGGCTGTAATTGGCGGTGTTGCTGGGCCCTGATATGGGATTTGAGTTCCTCAGGACTGACTGAGGCTTAAAAAATTGAAGCCAATTGATTATTATATTAATTATGCTTCAGGCTTTTGATGGCTGCCTTTTCCTCATTTCTTAATATGTAACTTCTTTCTGAAGTTTCTTCCCTCAGTGATGCATCAGAGATGAGTTACTGGGATGTATTTGTGCTCCTTAGGTACTAAATACCTCCAAGCCTTGGCAAGTGTCTTGCTCACATGGGATCAGGGGAGTAGAGGGAGAGGTTAGGAGGCAGCAGTTGCCTTTCTCTGGGACAAAGTGTTTCCTAAAGTAATTTTTTCTCCTAAGAATTTTTGTGGTATTGAGAGACCTAAAATATCAGTGACTGCTTTGCTTTGTCTCTCTTCCTGATGTGCATTGCACACTTTTTTGGCTTTTGATCTTACAAGCTAAAGTCAGTATGCTTGATAAATGCTATCAATAAATGTTTTTGATGTATGAGGTGTGGGAAGCAAAAGCTGCCTGAACCCTTCCGCCCCAGGGGCTGTGGGGCAGCTATCAGTAACTGCAAGGGATTGGACCCAAGAACTTAAATGATCTTCCCTGCATTCCCACATCGCACAAGGCAGGGAGTTGTTTTGGAAGCATTGCCGAAGAAACAAGAAGTTATAGACTGACAAAGAGTTCAAGGGCTTCTTATGACCTCCCCTGCAATGTGGACCAGACTGCTGCAGACACTTAAGCTGCTTTGCAAAAATAAACCAACTGATCTTTCTCCCACTGAGTACTGGGGAAACACAAGAGTCAAGGCTGACACCTTAAAAGCAGATCTATTGGTATTTTCTTATACTAAACCGCAAGAGAAATTGTACAGGAGTCTTCAGTGAGATCTGGAAAAAGGGCTTTCATTTTTGTAATTTTTTTTTTCTTCTTTCTATTTCTTCCACTTTATATAGCAAAGAGCTTTGTTCCGGTTTAGCGAAGAACTTTTCAGGATGGTAAGTACTTGTGCTGCTCCTGCATCTCTCCAGCTCCTCGGAAAAAGCCTGCCGTGCACCGGCTGACCGTGCTGCCACGAGCACGGGCACACCTGGCGCTGAGGCACGCGCGCCCACGCCACAGCTGTCCTGCCGCGCGCTCTCGCACGGCCTGCGCTTCCCCGCCAGCTGCTCTGCACCTTCTGGTGCAGACCTTCTGAAATGAAACCCACCCTTTTCCTTTTCCACCCCTCTCCAGAACAAGAGAAGATTCCCATCCACGTTGCCTGTATGGAGGCAGGCCCCTTTCCCCTCTTGCAGAGCTGTGCCGGGGCTGCTGCTCTGCCACCCACCTCCATTTCCCACGGCCGCCGCACCGCACATCCTGGGAGCTGCTGACCCCACTGCGGTGGTACCTGATGCCCTGTGATGTCTGGCTGGAGAAGTGGCCGGGGTTTCTTGGGGCTTCTTCTCAGCTGCCAGGCTGAGGTCAGGGGGGGTTTTGCGGG
>NW_010545477.1:105403-117357 GCF_000687285.1 Phaethon lepturus
CAGCTCCAGCTGGGAGACTGTTATTGTGCCCAGCCCTGTTGGAACCATAGGAGAGAAAGGGAATCTGCTCAGGGAATGACTGAGGGTTGCTGACTGGTTGCCAAAAAGCCTCCAGGTACATTCAAGCTTTCAGTAGACCTTGGAGCTGGAGATGACTTAAAAGAAATTCTCATGTTGCTATTGTCCACCCGTTACAAGGTGCTTGGGACCCTGTTTGGACCAGAATGACATAATCTGACATAAAACCGAGGGTCTGATTCAAATGTAGAACACACAAGGTAAAATTATTTCTGTTCCTTATTCTTAATGGCAGTCCCTGGAAGTTTAGGCAGGAGCAGCCCAAATTTCTTACAGGATGCAGGCAGATAGCAGTGCCTAGAGTCTCGTGTGTTGCACTAGGTGTAGTGTGCCTACTCTGATGCTTCTACATGTCTCCGTGTCCCCAAGATAAATTTTAGTCAGTCCAGTACAACGCAGCACTAGCAGGGTTTGTCAGTGTGACATCCACCCCTAACACGTCACTGCTGTGCCTGGCACTGGTCAAGTGCCCATGGCTGGCAGCCATGCAGGCGTCCTGCGCGCCACGGAGTTGGTCAACCCGGTGTGAGCACTCCCTGCAGACCTAGCGAGGACTGACTTGTAGAGGGACTTGTTTTCGCAAGATTGGCGTTTTGTTGGAAAGACAACTTCCTATAGTTACAAAACGCCACGAGCCTGTCAGTGCTGCGTGTGAGAGGAGGGGGCAGAGAGAGGAGGGGTGAGAGCATAAAACCAAACTGCAGTCCCTGAGCCACAGTGGGGACGCTGCTACTTGACAAACCATGGGTTGGAAGTATTTATGGTGAAGAGTTTGGATTGCCCTCCAGTGGCCAAATGGGATTTCTGATCCCAGCGTAGGTCAAAGGCAATGTCAAAAGAAAAGGAATTTGGAGGAAGAAAAAATCACCAACCAGAAGCAGCCTGCGGTACATTTTACAGAATGGTGGTATCTCTGTCACCTAATGGCAGCACACCTCTTACAGATACCTAACATTTGCCCGCTTCCTTTTTAATCTTAACTCCCATACCATCACTTTCCTGCGATCACACAGACCTTAACAGCCGTCACCAGCTGAGCACGCAGCTGCTGGGACCTTCACTGGCGGACCAGGGTGGGACAACTATGTACATAAGACCGAGGTCAGCAGTCAGTGCTGTATCCAGAGCGACACACCAAACAGAATTATATACAGCAGAAAAAAGAGTCCCCTTAAAAGCCCAAGGCAGATCACCAGTAACAACATTCATATGAAAAACAGTAGAAAATACATCTGAATCGAATCTGGAGGCAAGGGCCCTTCCTCTTCTCTCATCCCTTGACCTTGCTGGCACTGGTAGGAGGAAACACGGACGCCAGTACAGCAATCCTGTTTTGGTTATGTGCCACCATTCATCTCTTCTCCCTCTCTAAACATAAACGTGGGGCCTCTGCAAGTTGACTTCACTGGGTATGAAAGAAAGACAAGACAAGTTTGGCATGCTCAGGGTTTTGTTTTTTTTTTTTCTGGGACAACACTTGTTCCACATCCATTTCAGCTGAAGCCTCAGCTTTTATCTTTTGGCTACACATCCGACCCCTGAGCACTTTTCTGACTCTTGAACATGATTCCTGAAGGGTATTCCAACACCAGGCACTTGGCGAGAACAGTGCAGGACTGGGTGGGAAGACCATGTGAAGGGAAATCAGTTCCTGGTGCATCCTGGGTTCATTCAAACTTCCTTGGCAAAACCTTTCCAGAAATTGCCTGCTCTCTTGCCATGCTGCTGCAGGTCCAGTTCAGCTGAGTGACTACTGAGCAAGGCAGAAAACTCTGTCAGTTGTAGCTCGGAGACTTGAGTGACAGCCAGAGGGATGCCTTCTCCTGAGAGGACAGAAAACTGTTTGGCATTTGGCCAGCCTGTGAATCTTTCTAAGTGAAACCTTTGACATCTAGAAACTGACTGTAGTGTAAGGCCCTGATTCAACAGAGGTCTAAGTCACATAGGACCATAAATCACAGAAATACAGAATCACAGAATCATTAAGGTTGGAAAAGACCTTTAAGATCATCAAGTCCAACCATCAACCCAACACCATCAAGCCCACCATATTCTGAAGTGCCACATCTACATGGTTTTTGAACACCTCCAGTGATGGTGACTCCACCACCTCCCTGGGCAGCCTGTTCCAATGCTTGACCACCCTCTCGGTGAATAAATTTTCCCCAATATCCAATCTAAACCTCCCCTGGCACAACTTGAGGCCATTTCCTCTCATTCTATCACTAGTTACTTGGGAGAAGAGACCAACACCCACCTCGCCACAACCCCCTTTCAGGTAGTTGTAGAGAGCAATAAGGTCTCCCCTCAGCCTCCTCTTCTCCAGACTGAACAATCCCAGTTCCCTCAGCTGCTCCCCATAAGACTTCTTCTCCAGACCCCTCACCAGCTTCGTTGCCCTTCTTTGGACATGCTCTAGCACCTCAATGTCCTTCTTGTAGTGAGGGGCTGGAAGGGATGCCAAATGAACACCTACTCCATCCCATGCACAGAAGCAAAGTAACTATATCTTAGCCTATCCTGGCAGATGTATGTCTCATCTGTCCTTAAAAATCTCCGATCACAAGAGTAACAAGTCTTTCTAGCTGTTCTCCTCCAGTCTTGGATTCTCCTAACAGTGAAAGGTGTTTCCTAATGCCTAAACTGAATCACCTTTGCCATAAATTAAAACAGTTCTTCCTGTATTCTTATTAGCACAATTCATCATAGTCTTTCACAGTAATGTTTTAACTACTGGAAGTCTTTCATTATGTCCCATCTCAGGATCCTTTTTTCTAGATAAAAAAACACAGTAAAAACCTTTCCTTGTAGGTCATGTTTTCCAAACTTCTCAACATCCTTTGTTGGTCTCCTCTGGCTCTTTTCCAATTAGTTTCCATCTTTCATCAAGTGCATGGCCCCAAAACAGACACAGTGCTCCAGTAAAGACCTCACCCACACTGAGCAAAGCTGAAAAATTACCTCCTGTGGATTACACAACGCATCTGCTATTAAATGCCAGTACAAGACCAGCTGTGGGTTTTTTTCTGCTTCCTTTACAACATCCTATTGTTAGATTATTATTTCAAGAATTGTCAGTCCTTACAGACCCATCATCAGCTTCACCTCCTGCCCTGTAGTACTGCCTAAATGTGTTGCTAAATCAAGACATAAATGGTAAGTAAATCCATGGAAATGAATGCTGTAATTGCAGCAGCAAAAATGGTGTAATAAAAGAAGCAAGGAGCAATGTCAGGACCAAGTCATAGACTGAATATCGGTGTACTTACACTTCAGAGAACTAATATGCTTATTATGTATTGACTTTTCTTTTGGTAGAAATCTATAGAATCTTATGTTCCTAAATATGGCTGTTAAGTTCCTGTTTGCACTGCCGTATCACTCAACACACAAAATCAGATGCATACTTCTTACATCTCTAATTTCACATAACTTTTGTTGTATGAAAAATTAGGATAAGATCACAAAGTGTTTGAATAAATTTAGTTCCTGGCCATATCTCTAACAGAGATTATGTGCATTAATATTTTTATTCATGAGCAGCTCTCTCACCTAATCTTATGAGCGTCTGTAGGAGCACGATCCTAAACTTTTCCTCCATCTTGCATAGTTAGGGTTTAGAGCATGTATCTGTGGATCACTCAAGGGTGTAGACGGGCAGATAGTGACAACGAGCTAAAAAAATAGACACCAAAGATTTGAAAACATAGTCTCTGGTTTTGACTTACGATGTTTTCATCTCCTAGCCATACCCAGTGTACCTTCGATACACAGAGTAGAGATGCTGAATGCTGTGCGTGGGGACTGCGAGATGACTCCTGCCCAATTAAATTCTGTAAAAAGTTGCTGTCCCTTAACCAGTGAATATTTGCTTATTCCTGTTTTATGAAGTAATATTTGGCTCTCTAGTGGTTCAATAAATATTGTTCTGGAACTGCTTCCATCTCCGTCAGTGTGCTTCAAAATACAATTTCTATAAATCTTGGTAATGCAGGGAGTGCACCCAAAAATATTTGGGTAACTTTTTTTCCACATAAAATATTTTATATGCTACCCAGCAAAAACACCTACACAGGCAGGTCTTTGTAAGGACTATGGAAACCACATATAGGAAAAAAAAAAGATCCTTTGTCTTTGTTATCATATTTGTATCACTTGTTCCCAAAGAGCAAAAGTAAAGCATAGATCTAGGAAAGCCCAGAAAGATGAGAGGGGTGAATGCATCTAGACTCTTCAGCTAGACCAAGGAGGGAGAAGTTTTCTAAATCTGGCCAAGAGGAGGTCACTGGTGACCCTGAATATTTAGACATATGACTCATATGTAAAAGGATACTTGAACCATCAAGAAACAAAAGATTAGCCTCTCTCTTTACCCTCTGTCCCCTGGTGAAAAAAAAATAATTAAAAAAAGCCTTGCAGTGATTTTTTCCCCCTCACATTTAATTCTTCTATTAATTTACAGTAAAGCACCAGACTTGGACTGGGACAAACGAATAGCTTCTAGTTTGCAGTAGCAGATAGTAAAAAGGGTCCCTGGGCATTGAAAGAGGGGTATAGGATTCCCTTTGCTGCTTCATCATTTTAGCAAGTGCTGGTGGCTTCTGAGAAACTGAGATGTCATAAACCCAGAACCGGGGGAGAACAGGGATAGAGCTGATCTCAACCAGAGAAGGTCCCGCAGGAGCAATCATGCCAAGGGAAAAAGCTTGAGACTAAGCTATTTTGAAACTGTTCTCTTCAAAGACCCCATGAAAGAGGATATTTGCTCCACACAATGTGACTACATTGCCTTGGCATCCAGAAATGTCAAATAGGGTTTGCATCTTTGGCTGAGGGTCTTGCCTCTTCTTCCAGCCTTTCACTGCTGTGAAGCTGGACAAGTTTTCACACAATTGAGGCACACACAATGAGCATGTATTTGACTCAGAGGCGTCCAGCCACAGGACTACTGAATTTGACAGATGCAAAGGATCACAAGACTGGAAGAGGCTCTCCAGTTTAACTGCATTACTTACATATCTCCAGGAACTCACACAGGTTTCAGGCTTCACCTGGATTATCCACTGCTCTGCATCCTCTGTATGGCTAATGTGACAACATTGCCTTGGCATCCAGAAATGTCAAATAGGGTTTGCATCTTTGGCTGAGGGTCTTGCCTCTTCTTCCAGCCTTTCACTGCTGTGAAGCTGGACAAGTTTTCACACAATTGAGGCATACAGGTTTATCGCTTCTCATCTACCTCCTGTCACAGTTTGCTCTGCTACACACAAAAGTCCAAGTTGTGTTGTATCAGATGAGCCCTTGCTTGCTGACATGAGCTGTGAATAAAAGCAGGCAGCTGGGCTGAATCACCACTTCCAAGTAATGCAAATTGGAAAGCACATCTTAGATAGCTCCAACACTGACAGTTAAAGAGAGAAAGGGATTTTTTTTAACAAACTTTGGTTTTGTCTTCTTTGCTGAGTTCTTTCTTTGCTCAGAGTCAACCTTGACAAGCACCTCACCAAACTCAATTCATGAAATTCACCCTGGAGATCAAAGGCTGGTGTCCTTGTTCCCATGCAGAGCGTAGATTTGACCTGAAATTCCATGTGGATCACTAAGTGAACACCGCAGATCTGTTGCAGGGTGATTTGTTTCTAGTAGTTGGGATAACCTTCCTCACCTGCTACTTGCAAGCTGGAAAGTTCAGCACCATCGATCATGGAGGAGCCACAAGTATTTGGGAGTTTCTCTGAAAGCCAAGCTGTGGTGGAATGGTTCAGCACTACTGACACGGTACCTCTTCCCCAGTTGCTACTGAACCAAAGCCACAGCCCGTCAGAAAAATCCAAAGAAAATCATTGTATCATGATTCTGTCCATCAGCTCTGCCCATTGATGTAACAGAAATTTGCAGTTACTTACCAATACCATTGATTTGTTCAGGAGGAAGTACTGAAAAGCCTCTTGAAAACAGACTAACCCAACTATGGCACACTCTTAAAAGAAGAAGTTAGCACATTAGTCATATCAATTGTTTCTGCTGGGGAAAGTGTAGATGCAGTATCTCTGGCAAGTAAGATAAATGATGCATGTAAGGTCTGATTTAAGACCCAACAAAGTCAAAAGCTTTCAGGACTCTGGCAGGCTTTGGAGAAAGTCCTCATGCTGCTCCACACACAGCAGGGGAATAGCTGGAGGCCCTGCAATGCACTGCTGTTTACTGCATTCAGTCACTTACAGCTGCCTTCCCTCTAGCCATGGAAAGCTTTGAAGCCATCAGTCTAAAGACCACATCATGACGTTTCACCGCATCTTGGATATAATAAGCTCCCTCATTTATTATTGTGACTTAGATTAAAGGCATCTAATTCCCTTGGAGCTAGTGGGAGTTTGGCCTTGGTTTCTGTTAAAAAGGGATGAAACATCAGTGTTTCCTCACTTTTTTTTTGTTCTTCTGAAACACAGAAAACACACAGAAAACATCCGTCTGCTTGTGTTTTATTTACTTTCAGCTTGTTTGGGGAGTTAGTTTGTTTCCAGGGGAATACTAAGCAAGAGAGTAATAGTCATCTAACCAGCCCATTCTCACAAGTGCCATCACATCCATAGTCATACCAGGCAATCTGCCTATACCACCACAGAGTGGTACTAGATTAAGGGACTAAAGTCTAGGAGATTAAGGAAGAAGTCTCTGTGCTCTCAGCATACCAGTTTACCCCTTTGTAAGATGTCCCAGGTCCATCATGAGATCTGATCTGGGAATGATCTGGGGTCCATGGAGAGACACTGACTTGTCCTGCCTCTTGGATGCCATTGATCCCTTATCAAAAATGTTCAAGAACGTTATGGTACCTGGTGATATTGTCATACCTTTGTCAGGCATCAGTATTGTGAAAGAGTCAAGCAATATCCATAGGAACATAGACATGAACACCAGGAGTCTGGGGAGAGTTAGAAACGATTTATCCTCATGACCAAGTGTGGGCTCAGATGACTCTCTTCTGGAAGCTGAGCTGCTTTCCTTGTGGGAGAGACTTAACAAAATCGCCTCCTATGCATGCAGTGGTCCAGCAGTGGGACACCTCTGAGTTTCTTCCATCCCTCATCCATGGAGGATGGAGATCGGTCATCACTAATAACAGACTAATTGGACTCAAATGTCACTTCATTATGTTAGGCAGCTTTAAAAAGCCACTAATGTTGTGACCAGCCGGTTCAGCCACTGAATTTCCACCAGATAGGAAAGTTTTGAGGTCATTTGCTATCTTGACCTAGTCACCCCAGCATGAATTACTTTATATAAATCTGCACAATCTAGCTTTCTATTTTGTATGACTCATGTAGAGCAGCTCGCTACAGCTTCCTGAGGAGGGGAAGTGGAGAGGGAGGTGCTGATCTCTTCTCCCTGGTAACCAGTGATAGGATGTGTGGGAATGTTTCAAAGCTGCACCAGGGGAGGTTTAGACTGGACATGAGGAAGCATTTCTTTCCCGAGAGGGTGGTCAAACACTGGAACAGGCTTCTTAGAGACATGGTCGATGCCCCAAGCCTGTCAGTGTTTAAGAGTTATTTGGACAATGCCCTTAATAACATGCTTTAACTTGGTCAGCCCTGAAGTGGTCAGGCAGTTGGACTAGATGACTGTTGCAGGTCCTTTCCAACTAAAATAGTTTCTTCTATTCTATATTCCTCTGAGTGCATATTTGAAAGGGTATGTTCACCATAGATATTGTTTATTAACATTTCTGCATTCCTTTCAGTGTTTTATCGCCTCCTTGCAATTAAATTGACAATCAAGAAAGACAAAGAGTACTTTAATTTATGGGCTTACTGCAAACAGTAAAACAAAGATTTCCAAAACAAGAAGATTCAAGTCTGACCTATTTACCTCTCAAATTACTATTTTCAAACTGCATTTTCCCACTACACTTTTTTGCAACTGGAAGATACCAAACCAGCTGTTTTCTGTTAAATATAGTTATTTCATTTCAATGCTTTTTTTATGATGACCACAGAAAAATAATTTTCACAAAGTCCATATACATAAGGAAACACCAAATTTTTTACTGCAGGTGAAAAAAATTAATGTCGTCCCTCCACATTTTCAGATAGTTCAGCCCAGTTACCGTCCCTGAATATCTGGTCTGTCACTGCTTCCCTTTATTTCTGCTCAGCAGCTCCCATGAATTAACCAGCAAGTCAGCTTCTTTCTGACCTTTTCATGAAGACAGTGTTTGCGATGTGAAACCCAAAGCACCAATCTCCTCAGTGAAGGTAGTGTCAGCTCACTCCAGACCACCTCAGGCATCGGGCACTTTCCTCCTTCGATTCTTCAAGAGGCTGAAGAAGTCAGTCCCACCATTCTCCAGGAGCCTCCCCATTCTCTCTTGAACTCAGTCCTTAACTGAGAAACATGACCTCAGAAACCAGAACAGACCAGGCAGCATAACAAGGTCAGAAGTAAGCGTAACTCCACCAAAACAGAGGTTAAGATGATGATTGAAGTATTTTACTTTCTTTTAGAGAAAACAGCATAATGACATCTTGTGCTCCTGGCTGACACTCTGTACAGCCTGATTTATGTTACCACTCAAAGCATGAATCATGTGAGTGACACCCTTACATTGAAGTGTTTACATCAGTGCATTGTCTGCATCACACATTTGTTTGCTTTTATAGGGCTGGAAATTAATTTTGGCACTGATGTTGCTATACATTGCAAGGTTATAGCTTGAAGATGTACAGATAAATTGCAAGAAGACTTAGCAGGCAAAAAAATCTGAAAAACCATCCCCCAAAAGATAAAAGCAAATACTGAGGAGTCCAATAGCTCAGCTAACCTCTCTTAATACAACTGTAAGATGTTTTATGTTTACACTTCAGATATTTAGAGATGTGCCCCTCCATGCAGATCCTGTATCTTCTTTATTCTTGCAAGAAAGCTCTAAAAGAGCTCATCCAAAGTCCAGAACAGCCAGTGGAGAACCTCTCACCAACTTTGCAAACACTTTAGCTAAGCATCTAGATGCAGTGAGAGACTTTATGTGTTTCAGCTACAGTCCCCTTGGTGGGACACTGAGCGCTACAAAAATGAGGCCCGCAGTGGCTGGTCTGCCGAGCCCAGTCCTTTGGCATGGCTTCTTTTGCCATCACGCCAGTGTGCGAGGAGGCCCAGCCTTGCACGCCCTTGGCACGCCAGCCTTGCACGCCTTTGCAAGAGAGGAGGCTCTCCTACGAAGTAGCAGCCTTTCACGGCCTTGTTGAAAGGAATGGGTCAGCAGAGAAAGATACAGCTCCGAGATTCAAGTCTGGAAGAATCAAGCAGCACTATGATGGGGCAGGGAAGTGGCACTGCAGAAGTTTTTGTTAAACCCAAACGGGCACCTGAAATAGCAGGCAAGTTTATGGTATGGTGGGGGAGAGTGGGAAAGTCACCTGCGAAAGGCATTGGGACATGTGAAAGGAGGGGGTTATTTCAGCTGGGAAGGTAACTGGAAATCAGGACAAGATGCAGCAGGAGCATGCCTGAATTACCTGATATAATTTTTTATAAGATGGATGTCTTTCAGGCAGAGGAATACGAGTCAGCCAAATCTCTCTGGACATCTGTATGGTATCACATGGGAATTATTAACTGAAACTGCAAAAATAGGAATCGGCACAGATGAGGACATTCCTGGGAAGAAGACAAAGGATTCTCCTGCAAAGAAATCTAATGAACTGGGGCGGTTTTGTCAAGAATGAGGCTAAGCATCAATTCAGCATGATCACTGGTAGAGAAAATGGGAACGTCTGATAGTATGTATTGATGTAAAAAAGCTGGGGGCATTATCAGTGTAGAGAAGACTCATGATGCCATACAAGTCAAACCCAGTGGCCAAGCTAACAAAAAAGAACAATGTGTAATGATTTACAAAATTCAAGGTCATGTGCACGGGGTCAAGTTACCCAAGCTTTTGCAAACATCAGGAGTCCTGCCAGCTGAAAATATGCATGGAGGAAGACCTGTGTATACAGGTCACGTGGTGACCCAGAGCTCTGACCCGGCTCTTGTCACTCAGCTTCCAAAGCCAAACCAGGCATGAGATGCAGGCACAGGATGGTGCAGGAGAGGGATTTCCAAAAATGACAGATGAAGCGTAGTGCCCACTGGACTTGGAGAGCCCTGGGGAGACCTCACAGGGTTGCTGCATACAGCTTTCCTCTGCTACATTCGTGTTGAAGAAATAGATTACGTGAACACAAAGCAAGTGCTGACCATGGGATTACTGGGGAGACCATCTTAAGACAACAGACCAGACAAGTCTGGCTTTTCAACCAACGGGAAGCCAAGGCTGAGACCAGACATGACTGTCCTTTGTAAATGCAGTAGTAGAATAAAAAGCAGAGAAGAAAAAAAGCAGCTTGAGCCAAGTACAAAGCTCAAATGAGGATGAACTAGCCATAACTACCCTTACTCTGGAAATCATAAGCCCGTTCCTCACTGCTAGGGGAGTCCTGTGCTGAACCAGTCTCCAAATACGTGCAGCGAGGACAAGAAATCTCCTTGCTTCCCGGCTGGACCTGGGCAGGGGCTTGGGCACAGTCACACAGTGGTTGTAGGTGGGAGGACTGACCTGTTAGTGACATGGGGACAGAAGTGACCCTACCTGCATCATGGCAGGCGTGCACCCTCGCTGTGCAGTCCAGAGCCGCTGCGGCAGTACCAGCTCCCGGCACCGTTTCCCTCCTGTAGGTAGCAAGCACCCCTCCGCGCAGTCATCTGCAGTTCATTACATCTGCGAAGGGGAAACAGAGCATTATGCTATGTTGAATTACAAAATGTCCCTAAGCATCTTGTGTAAAGGAGCAGAGAGGGAATACAAATTGACTGCAAAGGAAATACATCCCAGAGAAAGTACAAAAGCAACAATACTGAATTTATTAAACTTGACCCTTTTTTTTTTTTTCTCAGTATACAAAAATTTCAAAAATCTCCAGGAAAATGTAATGGGCCAGACTGCATTTGTTCTGCTTGGATAACAAGCTTCGTGAAAACCCAGCAAAATAGTATGGAGTGCAGCTTTGGCTTGGCAGGAAAAAAAAATCTTCACTGGTTGATAAAGAAATCACTAAATATGTGCCCAGTGCTTCAGTGTTTTGCTTAAAGTCTGCTTTGTCAAGGAGAAAGGGTAGGCGCAGAGCTGCCTGCCAGATTACTCATTGCTGGCAAGAGGACGGGAATCAAATGTTTGCTAATCTACAGTGTGCTGAAAGGAGGTATTTACTGAGCTGAAATAAAAGGTTAACTACCAAGGACTATGATTTTTTTTCAGGATATTTGTACAAAGTAGATCATAGTCCGAACCTGAAAATAGTCATACCTGCAATGAGTTTAGTAGGTTTACTAGCAGCTGATCAGTTTGTGAACCTGGGCTGATTATGCACAAGTTTTAAACCCCAACTCAGAGTAATTGTGTAATTTTCTTGGTCAGATCTAAGCATGAGGTAAGAATTGGCTATGGTGGCAGACCTGCTCAGAGAAATGCATATTGAAGTGGAATCCAAACTGCACTTGGCTCTTCCATGTTACCAAGCCTTACTTTGGCAGGATTTCCGCTGGATAAAAGATCGGGTTCCCGTGTGCCACCCCTGCCCTGCTGGCTTCCACGGCGCCAGGGACATGGTGCTCAGAGGGGCTGGACGGACCGGCAGGCACCTACAGAGGTGGATGGGAATGTCGCTGTTTGACATAAGGAAACAGCTTGAGCGGGGAGAGGGCTGTAGTGAGGGATGAGGGACGAAGGCACTCATCACGAGCCCTTCTGACGCGGAGAGGCGCGCGCGGGCGTGAGCAGGGATAAGCGGCCGGTGGCAGGCGGTGTGCCGGCGCCAGCGATGGGGAGGCAGCCG
>NW_010545478.1:0-50518 GCF_000687285.1 Phaethon lepturus
GGGGGGTTGGACTAGATGGCCTTAAACGGTCTTTTCCAACCCAAACCCTTCTGTGATTCCATGATTCTGTGTTGGCTCCTCCCTGGGGTGTGGGGCTGCAGGTTTGACCCCTTGGGATGATCAGCCTCCTCTCCATTAGGGAAATACCTGGAGCCCCCCCAGGGAAGCTCGTCTGGGGAGTTACCACAGGCTGATCTGGGTGAGCCCTGGGGGCTGCAGAGCTGCAAACGAGGAGTGTGGTGAGTTGTGAGGGTATTTGTTCAGTGTCCCATGGAGGAGGCAGTGCGGGCTTGGCTTTATTTAATGTTTCTATTAGCAATATGAAAGAGCATGCAGGCAGAATTGTTAAACACCAAATTGCCAGAGCTGGTGGAGGAAAACAAGTGGTAGTAAGAGGTAGGCAGAGGACAGAGAGCCTGGCAAGGAAAAGCAGGGATGGATGGCAAAGGCCAAGCAAATGCACGTGGAGAGGTAGCCGGAACAATTCAGCATCCCTGCAGGAGGAAGGTGTTTGGAAAGCCCGGCCATGCACGGGCTGGTGAGCGCTAAACTCCCAACAACTGTGAGGTTGCAGGAACTGGGGTAGTTGGACGGTGAGAAGGGTGCTGGAGGCTGGTGGGAACCCGAAAGGCTTTATCCCTGGGTCAGTGAGGGCATGAGGGCAGGGATATTGTCACTGAAAACCCTGGAAATCCCCAAATCAGGCGGAAGAGGAGACCTCAGCTGAAATGATGTTGTCCAATCTCAGGGCCAGGCTTTGAAACTGAAAGTGTAAAATTAGAAAGGGTTCAGGAAGAGTCATGAAAGCAACTCAAGGAGTGGGGAACCTGCCTGACAGAGGAGTAGCTGGGGAGATCCTGTCAATATATGGAGTTGTCCAAGAGAAGGCTGAGATGATGCAGGTATATTTGGTGAGTGCAGAGTATTACATGGAAGACAAAAACATGTTTATCCATCTGGCAACAACACATAGATTGACAGGTTAAAATAAGATTAATCCAAACTGGACATCAGAGACAAATAAAAGTTATCAGCTGAAACAAATGGCCTTAGGACATGTGAGATATGTAGAATTTTTTAAAGTATTACAGTCAAATAACTGGGTGTCTTTCTAAAAGATATGCGGTAGGTGTTTGCTCCTGTCCATAATTACTTAAAATACAATATGGCACATCCTTTATTGAAACCACCCAGGTTACTCTGCTGATTCAGGGCTATGTGCAGGACCTTTTAAAGTATGGAGTATTCACCTGATGATTCCTGGGAAAATTTGCTTCTGGTCCATCTTTGGACATGTCAAATCAAACACAGAGAGTGTAGCAGAGAGCTGGGAGATGGGCACCAGCGATCAGGGTACCAGTGGTACGGGTGGCCTGTTCTGCTGTGATTTGTGTTATGGTAGGACCTCCAGGCCATAGGAACTCCAGGTTGATGGCTCATCCAAGATGAGTGTGGCAGAAGTGTGGCACACTATCGGTATCTGACCTTTCCTACATGCGTGGAAGAGCCCATCTGCAGTGGAACGAGGGCACTCTCCCACTGCTAGCGCAACGCTGGGATCCCTGAGGTAACCCAAACTTGGGAAATGTCTTGCAAGAATTTCCTGGAGCGGTTTGGGCCAGCCCTGCTGCACCACTGCTCTTTCTTTTTTAATTTGACCGCTCTCTCCCCCGCTGGCTCCCTGCTGTGGGGACCAGGAATGCAGTGCCAACCTCTCCAGGTGTGCAAACTATCCGCCTCCTCTGGCAGGTACTGCCGGGGGTGAATTAAACTGCTAAAGGCTGCCAAAGCTCATTTCTGGCTCGTGGCCTCCCATATCAATGGGGAGAGAGGTGACTGCAGAGAGATCTGAGTCTCTTTCCCTCTGTTTGGAGGGGGGGTGCCTTCAGCATTTTGTGGGCTGCCAATGCTTGAATGGATCATCCATCTCTGTGACATTTCAAGGGATGGTGGTGGACTGATTGAAAATTAGTAATAGACAGCGTGCCGGAGCTGTTTGGAGTTTGATGGGAACAACTGTGCAGATGCAGAGGTCACCCTGTGGCATTACACTGGTCCCTGTATAACTGAGACCAAAATTAGAGCCTCGCTACACGTATTTACTTATATTGATGCAACCACATTAAAATAGTCCCTGTATGTCTAATTTCCCAGGGAAAACCCTAGTCTCTGACATTTCATTTTTTACTTTGGTGGCATCACTGGCCAGTGAGGGCCTATTGAGGTTCCTCTCACCGCCACACCATCGGGTCAGACTGCAATAATCAAAGGCAAAAAGAGCATCGAGCAGCACCCTGGGGTGCCAAGGGATATGCAGGTCCCTCCCTGCCAGGGTGACTCTGCAGCATCCATTTCTCACACATCTGTCCTGGGGCCTACATATGAAGCAAGAAGAAGGAGGAGGCTGAGGAACTATGTGGCTTTTCTGCTTCTGTCTGCGGTGCATTAACTGCCTCAACCTTTGCATAGATACTGCAGCAAACAGTTGTTATTACATGGCCGCAGCCTTTAATATTTGCTGCAAGAAGGTGTCTGTCCTTTCTAAGACCTCTGGGGGCTGAGGTTTTCTAAACCCAAGAGCTGAGCCTTGTAGAGGGTATCCTTGGCCCAGCTGAGAAGGAGAGAATCGGGGAGGACCCAGGAACAAGGGCAGTGCTTACTGCTGGCAGGGCCTGGAGGACCACTGATGGTAGGCGCAGAAGAAATTTGCTCTGCAATCTGCATTGGCCTGAGGGCCATGTCTGTCTGTGCTATGTCTGTGCGCAGTCTTAGCATCAGGATGATTAGGTGCCTGGCAAGGGAGCCTGAAGAGACTTTGTCACGGGTGTTATGTTTGCTGGGCTGGGGACGAGGCAGCAGGGTCAAACAAGGGGCCTTCCTCCAGCCCATCTGGGTGATGCCACACGTAAGTAGGTGGGTTGGATGAGACAAGCCACAAGGTTGGTGTTCCCATGTCACAGCCACTCGATGGAACTCGGGGCAAATCAACCAGTTGTGTCTGGCACTTGGGCACAGAGGAGTTGAGGTGTTGCTAATGCAGGAGATGGGCTGAGCTGAATGGGGAGAGGGAGTGTGAGACAGAACTCATCTGCGTGACCCCCTGGTAGCACTGAAGATGTGTAGGTCTCCTGATAATCAGAGAAACCAGTGGTGCTCGTGGGCTCATACTGGGAACCTGCAGCTGTAAATATCACCGTCAGTATTAACAGACAGCCTCTTTACTCACTCTGCAGTTTAATAGTTGGTGATTAGATATTACACAGAGTCAAATTACTCATGGAGACTAGGCACGATGTACTTATTTTTCATTTGCCTTCAAATCACAGAAATCCACAAGCAGCGTTACTTCTAGACCCAGCCATACCAGCTTGTTCTGGGAGCTTTAAAATTGAAGCAATCACAAGGCTGCCCTTAGGTTTCCAGTGACTTATGCAAGAAACCAAACACATGAGAACAAAAGGATAAATGAAAACCTGAGGTTTCAGGCTGGAATTCAACCTTCTCTCGGTTTGTACCAACAGCAATGTGATCAAGTCAACTTTCCTGTGCCAGGAGAGGCGAGGGAGGGGGTTGTCCTGAGTAGATCTAATTTCCTACCTGTTTACTGTAGGCATTTGCATAATGATCACCCTGCAAAGAGTGGTTAGCATATGCTAACACCGATTCTTGAACCCGACTGCTGCTGTTTACAGCACATCTCCTCTTCCTGATTGCGTCCTGGCGGATGTGTGGCCAGTGCGTGCCCCCACTACCTGAGATGGCTGGAAGCCTCTTCCAGATATCATCAGGACAGGATGTGGGGAAATAAACACAAACTGTTTTATTTTCATCCATAAGGAAAAATCAGAAGGCTGGAAAGAGATCTAAAGGTCTCTTAGGGATCGTTTTCCATTTCAGTTCCTTGTTCCGTCTAAAAGAAAGGGACTTCTCTGATACCCCATATTCCTGGTCCAAACGCCAGCGTGGCGATAGCTTGTGGTGCTTGTCCTTGTCTGCTGGAGAGGATGCTTGCAGATGGAAGTGATACTGGTTTAAGGAGATTTCTTCCTGATAAATTCACAGCTGATAGATTTTGAAGCAGTGCAAATCAGAAGAGAGGCAAGGACAGCAGTTCGGTCCTGCCCAGTTACCTGAACCCAAGCAGGTTATGTGCTGCACCAGAACTTTCACCAAAGCAAATCTTCATGTATTGGGTGATGATTTACAGACCCTCACCTTAACGTGGTGGGAAGTTGAGTTTATTTGTAAATCATTTGCTTTTGGTGAGGACAGGCACGAGTGTGCCATTGTTTTGGAAGAGTTTCTTGTCGGTTGAATTACAAAAAAAAAGATAAAAGAGAGGGATGCAAGGCAGACACGACTGTGCTATTGCCAAAGGGTGGCAGAGGATTGCAAGGTTTGAGTATCCAAGCAGTGAGGTGTCAGCAAACAAACCCAGGCTGGCTCACCTTTCAGCAGATCTGTTCATCGCTTTGCTTCTACAAACAGGGTCGTGGTGTCCTTCCCCACTTCCCCCTTTTCAGTCTCCCACTGGTGTTTTCACAGGTTGGTAGCCATCGGCAGCAGCCACGCATGCTCCTCTAGCTGCTGTGGAGGCAAGCTAAAGAGTTATGCCCCCTTCACATGCACATCGTTTTAACTGGAAGCATTTTAGCAGCCTGGGTGACTCTGATAGCTAGAGTCTCTCTGATAGATAGAGACCAATTGCACATGGAGTTGTGCCAGCAGATCTCTGAGGGGATGGGAATATCCAGGGAAAGACGCAGGGAATGGGTGAGAGCCAGTAACCTCTCCCCTGGGATGGAGCAGCCCAGCACATTGCAGATGCTCTCTGCCCTGGGTGCCTCTCTGCCTGTACAGCTCTAGCACCTTGAAGAATTGGGTTTTGGGGGAGACATTACTAACCTGATTTGTGTAGCTACCTGCAGAGACAACAAGGGCCAGAAATGCAGCGTGGGTGGTAATTACCCCTTGTGACTTGGTGGAGTCCGTCGTGAACCAGACATGAATGAAGCAGCAAGGTGGTGGGTCTCCTGTCTGGATTTGGCCAAAGAGCACCTCTGTTTCCTGCTTGCTGGAAGCTGCAGCTTTCACAAGTGCCCCTCAGGCAGCAGGGCACAATGTTAGGAGACCTCCTTACTGAGGGATTGCAAACATCACTAGCATTCAAACCTTGGACATGTAGATCGGTTTCTTGCAGAGCTGCAAACCCCCACACGCTGCAAGACGTGGGTCTCTTGCTAAGGTCCATGCAGGGGCTGCCTTTTTCTTTCAACGGTAGCTATTTTAGTGTCTTTTGTACCTATGAGAAGACTTATGAGGGCTCAGAGTCTCTCAGGTGTGATGATCCTTACAGCAGCCTCCCAGTGGTCTCACTTCTTCTGGTTTGGAGCAGCATCCTTTTAGATCCCTCAGCTGATCACAAGCCTTATTCTTTTTCTATTCCTATGAAGTCAAACCAAGGTATTAGCCGACCTCCTGAACCACCTTGCTGCCATCTGAACATTTTAAAGCACTTCTTCCATTTCCTCATCCAGACGTTGTTGGCAATATGGGGTAAAAGTGGACCTCAAATGAAGTTATATGGCAAAGAAACACTGAATATCCCTTGTCATCTATGTGTGCTTCAATCTTTTAATGATTTCTTGTAGCCTGTGTTTCTTAGCTTGCTTATGAGAATGCCATATGGGGTGATGTCAGAGCATGCCAGACTCAAGGTGTATTACATGTAGTGCTTGTCTCTGTCTGCTGGGCAGGATGCTTGCAGGTGTAAGCGATACTGGTTTAATGAGATTTCTTCTCAACAAATTCACATTGGCTGCTTCTTGTAAGACAATATTCTGCATAAACTGGATAGTCATAGAACTGAAAAGTCATAGAACAATTCAAGTATGAAAAGACCTCTGAAGGTTTCCATTCCAAGACTCTGTTCAAAGCAGAGCTAACTTCAAACTTAAATCAGGTTCCTCTGGTCAAATTTTCAGTACCTCCAAGGATGGAGATTGATCTCAGCTTCTCTGGTCCCTGCCCCAGGGCTTAACTGTTCTCATGGAGGAGAGTTTTTTCCCACCTGTCTCTTCTTGCAACTTCTATCTGTGACCGAAAGGGAGCCTGAGGGATTGCTGTCACCTCCCACACAAGCCCAAATCTCCAGCGGAGTGAGGGATCGCTTACCCCAGCTCCCTTGAGCACTCCTCTCTCCTGCTTTGTGTCCACAACACAGAAATACATCTTCCAGAATCAGGGATTACTTGTAGTTTATCACTGGCTTGATTTGGAGGTTAAGGGGTTATAACTAACAGACAGTTGTATGCAGTGGTAGGACCAGATGGTCTTTTGCTCTGTTCTGTTTTGTCAAGCTCTGAAGGCCTTTTGAGCAGTCCCACAGCAGGGACATCCATGGGTCTTGACCTCCAGCCAACTCCTTTGGCAGCTGCTGCAGCCATGCATTCTCCTCTTGGACTACCCTTTTCTTTACTCTCCTTTCTTCCACACCAAACATGTCCTAGTGATCCTTCATGATGTCTGGAAGTCCTTTGAGACAATTGTGAGGGTGTTCCAGGAATTCCCATTGCACAGGATGAGCTCAAGGACAGCAGAGATGGTCTCGGTGCCTGTTATACATCTGAGTGGCAGTGTGTCTTATAGACGTTTGCCTCTTCACTGCATCCTCAGTTCACATTTCCCCGTAGTGCTGTCATTGAGGCATTATGTGACTCTGTTCCCCGTCACTCCTGTGGAGAGTTTTTGCTTTCTGCTCTCTGTGTAGTACACAGGACCCTGATGCTGCCCTTCCTATTTTGAGACATTGTTATGGGGTTGGTTCTGCTGCTTGGCATCCTGTCCTGTGCCCTGGCCACATCTCACAGGCGAGCCTCTCCCTAATTAGGGACTCAGCAGTGTCTGCAAGGTAACGTTATGATGCCAGAGTTCCCACCTCTGTAATGCAAGTACCTCTTGCCTCCCCTGCTCTTGATTTTGTGTAACGAACAGTATCTCATTCTGATGGGGGGTTCCTGGAGCTCATCAAATACCTTTATCAGCTGCTCCAGGATCCCTGGCAGGATTCCTGTGGAGACAGTATTTCACTCACTCCTCTCCCATTTTCCCCACGAGACTGTTAAGATTTCTGTTTTCTCATAGTCATCCCCACAGTCAGCTGCCTATGCAGATGCTCCCATGCTTGTAGGAAGATCTTTGTCTAGAAATCCAGTATTTCCAGTGGTCCAAGACCTGCCTGTTTGCTTTCTTCTCTGATTGCTGAATGCTCTCCTGTCTATCACTACCCTGTGCTTAACGTGACTCACACTGAATGGTGGCACCCATCACATTTCTTTTGCCCTGTGCTAAGTAGGTACGAGACAGGATATCACATTTGGGGAACTTGAGCAGTTTTTAATTAAGCGTCTGATTTCCAGAGACACTGCTGCAGCGGCCATCGCAGTGGGGTGTTCCCAAGGCTGCTTCCAAACACCTCCCACCTGCATCTCCAAGCCACCACAGAGGCTGACGTGGATTGCCCCATCCTATGTCTCTTTTGGTTTCCCACTAGTGTTTCGATAATGTGTATTGCTGTACCAGCTCCAACTCCTTCCGTCAACACAGCACAAGCAAAGACGTTACAAAAAATTATGTGTTCCTGGAAGAAAGGGAAATCTTAACATCTCTGTTTTACCAACAAGGCATGGAGACACTATAGGTAAGATGGACCTCCTGTGGATTGGTTTAGGATCAGCCAGGGTCTCAGGCACATCTCAAGCCTCCGAAGATGAGCTAATTCTGGTACCTCAAAACTGTGCTTTGTCCCCAGCAGCTGGAGCTGGCAGTTCAAAGGCCTACACCTGGGAAAAAGGGGCAGCCCTTGGAAGCTGCTGCTGTTCTGCCATCACCCCATAGCTACGGCTACTGGCACAAGAGCCCAGCTCTTATGCTGGAGCCTCACGTTGCTTTCTCATTATGTAACTGCTGTATTTTAATAGAAACCTCTTTTTAGGCAGTCTGAAAAACAGTTGGATTTTTTTTCCTCCTTCTGTCAAATGACCAACTTAATAATTCACTAGTTGTGCTGGGATTAGGCACTTTGGGCCACACTCCGGATTTCTTATCTTTAATGTAGTTCTCGACGACAACTTCTGCACTTAATCCCCTGACAAAACTCCCTTTGATTCCCACGACAGTCGCTCACAGAGATCAAACGCAGAACGCTGCTCTGTCAGGTAGAGCTGGGCGAATAATTTGTGACAAATAATTTACCCACAGACTTTCTCCTCATTTTCTGTGAACAAATTGTCCATTCGGTTGAGGCTCGGGACTGCTGATGGATTTGTTTCTGGCTGCATGAGTCTGAGTTCAATGACTTGTTTATGAGAAAGAGCCTGCAAGTACATTTAAAGAGCTTCAGCATTCATGATGCTTTGACCTTGATGGGTATCAGCTTCAGTTTTCAGCAGTGCTGAGCCCATCTCACCCCAGAAGCCCATCTCACCCTGGTGTGCTCAGCGCTCATGAGTCATCACGCCGTATTTCTGTACCAGATTTCCAAACTGAGAGTTTCAGTGCAAATAATCTCTAATATCAACTTAAAATTTCCTATTCGGGGGATGTGTTGTAATGTATGTGCCTGATATGAGTTTTATCACTCTCCCTTGCAAGAACAGTCTCCAAAACCAAGCCGAGGTGAGACAGGCGTGTGCAGAGATAAAGGGACCTGGTTTCCATGTGGCACCAGCTCTAGCAGGACCGAGGGACACCCACCCCTCTGGCAGCACTGCCCAGAACTCTCTGCACCCCACATCGCACGACTGGAGACAGAACATGTCTCCCGTTTTTACCTTTGCATTGCTGTGGTCTCCATACCAGTTTAACCATTTAACTGAACATTAATGGCATCTCTGTGTGTGGTATATTAATGCAATCTGGGTGTTTCAGGTAGAGAAAAAATTGGGAATTAGTATTAATTAGGAATTAGCCATAAGAAAGTTCTGATATAGACTGATTTCAGAGATATTTACAACTGTAATTTTAAAGACAGGAATGTTTTATTTTGCAATCTGTGTCAACTTTAGCTTTTTTCCTTCCCTTTTTTTTTTTTTAATTGAATGCTTGCAACTCTCAAAAAGCACAAAGGTGGGAACTTTAAGGTCTCCATCTATTTTCCAAACAACCCTGGTAACGCCTGCAGAGAGCAGTGCCGTCTTACCAGGGCCCACAGAGACGCTTCATTAACCCAATTAAGCAGGTGGATGGAGAGGGTCTCTCTGATAATTTACACCTTACTAATGAAGTGTGTGACTCTTAATCTCCTCCAAACAAGATACACTCATGAAACACTGGTGCAAGGAAAGGGGAAATTAATTAGGTGAAAAAACTATGAGATTATAGCAGAGGGATTCCAACGAGGCAACTGTAACATGGCTGGTGATTCATTTGTGCCCATCTTAAATTAATGTCTGAGCTGTCAAGTAAATAAGACCCAGCATTATTTTGGCTTAAAAGACATTCTCACCAGGCCTAGCATGAGGCACCTTATTTTACTGCATGACACACCGTTCTCCATGCCCCAGCTGCCTGAACGGCCCCGGGAGGAAACAAACCCAGTCTGAGCAAAGCCTGTCCTTTTTCCTAAGATATCTCGCGAAGGGTTAGAAGGAGCTACTTATTTTATGCAAATATTTTTGAAGTAGTAATATCTTCATGTCATATAAATATCTGGCTACCAAGCCTGCATTTGGGTTGCAATGGGATGGAGGGGAGGTCGTGTCTTGTTGCAGAGCAGCCATCCCACCAGGTGAACCAGCTCTACTAAATGCTTAATGTTTACCGCAGCCCAGTGGTGGAGTAGATGAAAGGACAGTCTGAGCTGTTGCCTTGGATGATAGTAAGTGAAAACCTGGAGTCAAACTCTTTATGGCACAGTTGTGGGTTGAGCTCCTTTATTTGTGTGCAGTGCCATACAGTGATGCTGCACATCAGCATTCATGATAGAGCAGACTGCTTCCGATCGTAGTCAGCAGAAACCTTCAGCAGCCTGAGACCTGGCTGCTCAAAATGGCATGACCTCTCCTAGCCTCCAGTGGCATTGGAAGACCCTTGCATGGGTTCCTGTCCTGCTTGGGTGCTAGTGGGTGATTCCCCCAAAACTGGGTGTGAACATGACTCAGACAATAATTGTCTAGTTTTGTCCCCAAGAGCCCATTGGAAAGACACTGTTCATCTTGTGGTCACGTATGGTTACTCTGCCTCCAAGGAATGGGGTCTTCAAAGTTTCCTCTGTGAGAATGCTACAGAAATGCGTTTTACCAGCTAAATTGAACTGCTGGCCGCTGGAAGATTCCCAGAGTAGCAGATCTGAGCAGATTTAACATTGGAAATTGTATTTTGTCCTAAAAGGAGCTCAATGAATCCAAGGATTTCAAAGCTTTTGGCAAACATGAATTAAATCAGCAATTAATTAAGCTCTGCGGCACTCCTGTTTGATAAACAAGAGATACATTATGATCAGTCAGTATTGCCAACTGCAAACATTCACAAACTGTGAGTCCAGCTCCCCAAAATTATGAGATTGGCTTAAAAAAATCACGAGATTAAAACCCAAAATTGTTGCATTTTCTTTATCCACCATCTGTCTTCTCAGCCTCTAGGGTAAACATGCCTCGTATTTTCAACTACAAGGGCTAGCCACTTACTTAAAAACATGAAAAGTGAGATCCTCGTGCTTCATAATGAGTCCAACAGCTGAGGCGTTAGGAAAAATGCTAAAAAACCTAAGACTCATCATAAAATCAGAAGAATTTGCAATACTGATCACTTGTAACTGAAACGTTTTTGGCTCAGCAGCTATTTCTGAATGCAGCAAGCCAGCACAAGAGCTTCTAGACAAGGAATAACGAAGACTATCCTTCTTGATTGAGATTGCAGGAGAATTTAGGTAGATGAAATACAATTACAGAGACAGGATGTCATGTAGTCCTTGCTGGAATTTAGCCAGAGCATGACAGATAAACACATCAGTTCTCATGAAAACTCTTCTGGGATTGTTAATTATTACAAATGATTCTTCCTGCCTTTCTGGAAGATGATTGCAGGCAATACCACGGCATGAGGCACTGGCTGGGGGCAATAGCTTTGTACCAAACCACAGATGTGAATGCCAGCCCCGGAAACCCCGGTTTCCCGGTTTTGCAGCCCTGACAGACAGTTTGTGTCAGGAAAATCCTGTCTCAGGCTGATCCGACTTAGCTTGTGAGACAGGGCTGTTTTGGTGGCAGGGCTGGCAGCCACCGCATTACTGTCTGGAGAAGAATTTATGCTGCAGTGGGAATGGCAAATTATCTGGAGGGAAAGTAGCTGCATGAAGGGCCATGGCTGGCCGAAACCAGGAAAACAGATTTCAAACTAATGTAAACAGCTTGGGTTTATCACCGGTTTCACAGGTTCAAAAATAAATATCACCGTTTTCTATGGTTCCAAAGTTGGTTATTTTCTACTGACACTTCAAAAATGTAGTTTTCCAGAGACCTTGAAAACCACTTTAAATATATTTTCCAGTAATTTAAAAACCTGAGGTTAATAAAAGAGAATCAGAAAAAGAAAGAAAGTTTCAATTCTTTAAGCGGGTCTATTTGTCAAGGAAGAGAAGATGAACCTGAAGCCACCTGAGCATCCAAGCACATGTATTTTAGAGAAAACTAGCTCTAATGTCTTCACCGCAGCAGGATCCTCATGGGCATCAAGAAGTCATTTTCTCCAAGGAAGAACATTATAGTTGTGCTGAGGATAGACTCTGATCTTTGCACCTAAACCTATTTAAAGTGACACTGAGGGCTTCTGTTGCTATGAAATTACCTTGGGCCAGTGAGAGCACTCGCTGGCTGTGTACTCTCCGCTGTGGAAATCGAAGCATAAACAGGTTGAGAAAGCTATAGACAAATTCATGCAGTGAGCACCAGCCAGGGCTATTTTAGCAAAAAAGATACAGCCTCTGACTCGGGAAGGTCAGTGCTGCAGGGAATAGAGGTGCTAAGGGGGAGGGCTGGCCTTGTTTTTATGGTTTTTCTCTAAGCCTCTCTACTAGTTGAACCTTCAAGCCAATCCATGCACGGTCACTTGTGTTCTTCTGTCCTTCAGGTTTCCACCCCCCACCCCAGCCCAGAGAAGAATCACCAGGAGGAACTCCCAATGGGGCTGTGGGTAGGAGAAGCAATGCAGGTACAGAAGAACATGGGAGGCATGGACCTCATGACACTGCACTCTCTTTGGACCTGTCTCCCTGCTTTTCAAGTAATGTTTGCATGTTGAATAAAGCATTTCCAAGGGTTATGCTAAATAGGTATCTGGGGCTCAGTAATTAATGTCAACATCCATAACCGCTGTCTTTCTCACTCTGGTAGTGCCCATACCCTGACAATAGAACCAAGTACCTTATCAAATTGCTTGGTTTCTCCAAAAGATGTACCAGCAGGTCATGTGTAGGTTAAATATGGCAGCTTTCAGGAGCTATTTTATCTGCGTACAAACCTGGTTTATAAAGCTTATCAAGAAGAGAGGTTTGGTATCACAGTCTAGTACTCATAATTAATCCTGGAGGCAGCGCGGATTTAGGTTCATTGGGGCTGACTTCAAATTAAAAAGTCACTATTAGCATGGGAAACAGACACCATATGTTATGTATTAAAACTGTAGATGTTACAGAACGTTGTGTATTTTTCATTCAAAATAGCTGTAGATACATTCTTTTCAATAGACGGTTGTTTGGTTATCTATCTACATTTCTCTTATATTAAGTAGTCTCCATCACAGATGGTGGCAGATGTCTGTCTTTACAGAGATTGCTACACCTGGATATATTCATATGCACACAACCATATAGATGAAGGTCTTGCTTTGGTATTGGTACCAATCCTATCAATTCCTGGCATCCTTCCCCCTCTAGTCCTGGTAATTAATCTTTTCATGAATGCTGTCACAGTTAGAGACATTTCATTAAGTTTCTGGTTCCTACATTTATGTAACTCACCGCATCTCTCATCTGCTCCATCGGCTGGAGAGATGTGGAGAGAGGCGATGCTGGGCTGTGGGTTTGCTCTGCCCGTTGGTCCTTCCTCTCTGCAGTACACGCTCTCCTGTCAATGAAGTCATGCGCCGATGACAGACACGCAGCCGCATGCTCCAGATAGCCTGAAAGGGGCAAAATTGAGCCATCAAAAATTAGGAACAACCCCTGCGAATGAAGTAATTTATATTTGTACATACAAAATTATACTTATTTTATGGGTATTTTATATGCTATTATTACAGTTAAAATACAATATTGATTAGTACACACACACATACCAATCAAAGAGAAATGGCATGTATATATCAAAATATACGATATATTTACACATACAAATAACTCAAAATATAGAGAGAAATGTTGTCTGAGGATGTATTTGGCAGCATCCTGTAAAACCTCATTGTACCGGGAGTTAATACAATGTTCTCTGTGTCTTCAGTCATCTGAAATTTGAGTTTAAAGTTCTTGCACAATCACAGTCAACATAAAATGCAGCAGGAAATCGCCATTAGTCAAATGTGTTCATCTAATCCCACTGCAAAATGGAGCTTTTTCATTTTTATCCTGCCACGGGTTAGTTTGTGATTTCATATGTCAGACACATCAATTCTGCCAAGGAGAGAAGATGGGCAAGAACAAATTAAAAATATACACTCCTTTGCCTCAGGGGAAGCAGAGAGGGCAGATCTTTGTAGAGAACAGTAATAATGATCTCATTTAAGAGAGTCTCTGGGTTTGATTCTTTGCTGCCCTTCCTCGTAGTTAATTACTCCCTACCAAATTGAGGGCCTAACCAGCAAATCCAAATGAATACTCACTCTTCTCTGCTGAAACTGCACAGGGAGAGTGCAAGTAGTGAGACATCAGCCCATGTCTTCCAACACGTTCATGCCAGGGAAGAGCGCATTGACCGGTCGCCGATGGGAAAACCTGCCATTCCTTTCTCTCATTCTTTCTGTCCTTGTCTCGTTTTGTCTCTCACTCTCTCCCACTTTCTTCTTTCTAATTCTCTCCCTTCATTCGTGCAACCGCTGGGATAAATACAGCAACAGTCCCTCTCTTCCCAGAGACTCATGCTTGGGAGGATATTAGTGTGTGCCACACTCTGCTTGCCGATTTGTCTTAAGGTAATTATTTCTAATGGCTGTTGTTGTTTTTCCTGCAGAAACTGTAATGTAGCCCCTTTTGTATCATTGGCTGAAGCCTGTTGTTTCTGTAAGAAAAACAATGGTCCCACAGATTAGGACTGCATATTATGGCTCTACTAGCACAGCAGGCTTTTGGTATTGGTACCAATCCTATCAATTCCTGGCATCCTTCCCCCTCTAGTCCTGGTAATTAATCTTTTCATGAATGCTGTCACAGTTAGAGACATTTCATTAAGTTTCTGGTTCCTACATTTATGTAACTCACCGCATCTCTCATCTGCTCCATCGGTTGGAGAGATGCGGAGAGAGGCGATGCTGGGCTGTGGGTTTGCTCTCCCCGTCGGTCCTTCCTCTCTGCAGTACACGCTCTCCCGTCAATGAAGTCACGCGCCGATGACAGACACGCAGCTGCATGCTCCAGACAGCCTGAAAGGGGCAAAATTGAGCCATCAAAAATTAGGAACAACCCCTGTCAATGAAGTCCGTGGAATGTGATGCCCGTTTCCCATATTGCATGTATGTATGTACCAAGGGCCTGATAGGAAAGGGCTTATACACTTCGTGCAGTATAAAATATTTTTCAAGTAAAACATTGCAGATTTCTTAAATCAAGGACAACAGTTTGGGACAATCAACTCCTCCCCCAATACACGGGTGCTCTTCATTCCTCGTCCTCAACAAATCTCCAACCCATGTGCCACAAAATGCACCAGCTTCACACCATTTCTATAAAGCAGGAGGCTTTCTGAAAAGGAGGTTTAAAGCCACTTCTGCTGATATTTCTCCAAACTGTTATTCCTGGATTTTGAAAGGGAGTCGGGCCTGATGGTTACAGACAGCATGAGGCTGCAGCGTGCATATTCGTAGGGCGCAGCAGCGGGGTGAGAGACAAAAGCTTGTATTCCCAGCCCTGCCTCAAGTGACCTTGTGCAACCTCTTAATTACTGCAATTACTTGCCTCCTGAGATGACATTATTAGGCTGTGCTCGGTAATAAGGGCTGTGAAGTTCACAGAATTATTCGTGCCGGTTGGTGAAAGAGCAACGAGTAAAACACCCGGCCATCTTGTGGCTTCCAAACCAGCTCGGGGTCAAAAGGGGATGGCCACTGGCTCTTCTCGGAAATTCAGAGTTGGTGGTGTCTGGCAGTTTTATGTTTGGGGCTGGGATTTTTGCAGTGTGGCATCTGCACCGCTTCACTGAGGGTGTGCAAAGAGCAATGCTGCAATGTGGCTGTACCGAAATACGTTTTACTGGGGACAGAAAACAGTAACTGTCCCCCTCCCGTACTGTCCATCTGCCAAATTCTATGCTTCTCCCTTAAATCAAACATGAGCACTCCTAAATGGTAAAGTACTAATTATAAAATATGAAAGGGTTAAAACTGACAGCTGGTGGAGCCAATTTTTAGCATTAGCAACACTAATTCAAGACTCCAAAAAGCTGGGGCATTTTGCTGTCCTTGGAAAAAAAGAAAAAAGACCAACAAAACCCCAAAACAAACAACTAAAACCATAAAGAACTGCAGAATTCACCCTAAGGCAGAGAATAAACATTGAGGAACTCAAGTGAAGTATTTAGTTGTTGAGAAGCAACAGCCACTGAAAACAGGAGACTGAATGGAAAAAATTAAACAGCTTTAATTGTAATCATTGCTACCTACAATGACAGATGTAACTGCATTTGCCTGTATCTGGGGATGCTCGAACGATGCAACAGCCCTACCGCCTTGATGTTTGCACCCTGTGTGAAAATGTGGCTGGCACTGAACACCTCTTGCTTCTGTTCTGGTCAGTTTTGACCTGGAAGTCCCTCATTTGGCCGAAACAACACACAAGGATGCCAACCCTCCTCACTACCAGCTGTAATCCAAGCCCTGATTTCCCAGTCCTGGAGAAGGGCTGTGCTCTCCAGCCCAGGCTGAGCTGTGGTGGGCAGGAGGGTTGTTCTTGCTCCCACTGCTCTGCCTGCCCAGCTGCACCCCTGTGCAGGGACCCGCTGGGGACATGGGAAACCCCCGGGTAGCTCCTCTGCTCAGGTTTCCCCATCGAGCACTGCTGCAGAATTAGCAGCGGGTGCTGAATGGCCTGTTGGGGGAAAGGATGGAAGTAGGTTTGAAAGAGCTAAGTGCAGGCAAAGGATGCATTTGCCTTAGATCCATGGGCAGAGGTGTCAATCTGTCCTCTGTAGTAGGTTTGGATATGGACGGGCTGTGGAAAAACTCATCTCAGTCATGCTGGAGTGGCAGGAGGTGCCACGCCAAGCAAGGCAAACAGGAGGGGAAAAGCACAAGACACTCGCTGTGGGTGGTAGGGAGTGGGTTTTGGTACCCTTTATTCACCTGTGAATAATTCAACGGTTCATTCACTCTGTGTGTGCATTCGGTTGAGCTCTTCTCCACCACTGTGGTCTGAGGGAGAAACCCTGCCCTCCCTCCAACATCTACCTTGCAATTGCATTATGCTACATTGTTAGGTTTTTTTCTGTTTGGACTGTGTTTTTGGTTTTTTTTTTTTGTCCCATTGACACCTCTGTAATAGAGGAGGTAAGATATTTTCATTATCTTCTCCCCAGAACATGAAAATCTTCAAAGAGGAGGTAGGAGGGAGGTTAGCTCCTCTAGCCTCATTTCCCTACCACCGCCGTTCCTTGGCTGTTCATCACAAAATGAGTCCACACGCCCATTACATCGTGGCATTGAGCCTGTTGTATGTTTTGCCTTTTCTTTTTTTTCTAAAATTATTTCACGTTGCAAACCTAGCGATTATTTCATGCTGTTTAAACTATATTTGTAGTCTTTGATCATACATAAGTAGACTGAAGTAAACTGCTGATAGAGTGAAGATATTGTGCTCGGTGTTTCTCCTCTTGCTTTGTTCATTACATTATGCCTATAAGCTTGCATAAAATGTTCATTGTGGCAATGCGCCTTTGTTATCAATTCTTGCGGTGCTACGTATTTTTATGAAATGTAGTTCATTCACAAATGGAGTGATTAAGTAATCTGTGCTAGTGTGTATGGGTGTATTTTACACACAACGTGGGCACAGACAACACACAATTACATGCACCCTGGACGCATACTTCTCAGTATAAACAGAGGGACAAAAACATCATGTCCTATTTATGTTCAGCAAAATACTTATAATCCAGCTTCCAGGGCCCATTCTCAAACTACGATCTTGTTGACTATGGACATGCTTTTCTGCCTTGAGACCTAGACCCAACAGGAGAGATACACAATGCCCGTTAGCAATATCCAGCCCAGGATTTCAGGGCAAGACAGGTACCACAGCCCAGGATATCCCACACAACACCTGTGTGACTCCTTATCATCAGTATCAATATTTACAAGGAGGCAGAGGAGTTAAATAGATACCTGCATCATGTGGCAAGGAGTCAGAAGGTGGGAACTGATTCGTGGTGCTTGAACCCTAGCCTGGCTTCTGCTTGCTTCATTTATAAACCACATGAATTAGGACATGGCTACACTAATGGGTTGGGCTCCTTTTCAAAGAGAACAGGTACCTAATCCACCGATTGCCCTCGTTTAGTGGGAGGCAGATGTCTCATTCCCAGGTTTCTTGGCAAATAACAGCTAGTCGCTCCATCAAGTAATTAAAAAACTGTCCCATGTGCAGGACATGGCAAAGCTTCTCTCCAGCCTTGACTTTGTTCCATGCCTATATGTCTATTATGTGCAGTATATAAAGAAGTGATTTGTCTATGATCTCCAATATATCTTCATCCTACTTTTTTCCTTCAGAATCTATATTATTCTAGTTACTACAAAAGAGTAGTACTACTACTCCCAAACAACAGCAATCCTCTCCCTCCAGCTCAAGTCCGGTTGAGCAGGACAGGTGAAATAGGAGGGCAGATATGATGTGTGATGAGAGGAAGCTGCTGAACTACCTCCCCCTGAGTGAGGTGACCAGGGGAGGTCCCAGAGCCATGCCTGAGCAGGAGACCAGGTGGTTCCTTCCAAGGCACAAAGGAAATAATTGATGGTAACATCAGAGAGTATTAGAAGAAGACTGGCACCATGGGAGCATCGATCTCAACTGTAACTAGGAAGGCTTTCAGAAGTGACACCTTCGAGAAATTTCAGGGCAACTCAGCACGCGAAGTCCCTGGTCCTACAGTGACAATATCGGAATGACCTGCACTGTCAGCAAGGATCACTTCAACTGCCAAGAGGAGGAGGAGAAATCAATGAAGAAGATGAATGGACAGGTGATGGTGACATGCCACATCTGGAACGATGACCACTGGGCAACACATTGCCCTCACCAGGATATGCTGCTATGTGGACAGGAGGAGCTCTGTGAGAAGTTGAGATAGGAAAGTGAAGGTGTGCGAGAGCCAGAGCCGGTGAAGGCTCAGCAGAGCAAGGCAAGTGAATACGTCCCATCCTGCCTGCAACATGCAGCCAGTTACCATGGGAAGTCTATGGACGTGCACCATCATGCTGGCCACAGCACCTCCAGCCCATCCAGTCCTGACAGCTCCTTTTACAGGATCTGCACAGCCTATGTCTGGGGCTGGGCACTCCAAGGGATTTCCCTTCGCTGGCTTCCTCCCCAGGCAAGATGGGCCCATGCCATTGCATAGCTGTTTTTTTGCCACTTGAAAGAGGCTTCTCCACCCCTAATTGGCTTCATTTTGATGTGCGGGGCAATCAATACTCTGTGATGGGTTCCACTAACTCAGCTTGCACCCTGCAAGTTGCATTCTGACACTTTAAAGCCCCAAACTCTTCCTTGGAAGGCATCTTCTCTTTCTAGCTTTGGCAAATACAGTGTCCAATTGCAAAATGCTGATACTGTGCAGCATGGAAAAGGCTTTTTTCCCCCTGAGTTCTATTAAATACAATTGATTATACACCATTTTTCTCTCCTTCTGAAACCTGCACAATTGGACTCATGTTGCCAGAAGAACCTGCTGTTACCAAGCCCCAGGGAGAAGAAACAGAGAACAGGAAGAAAGCCATGTTTTAAAGTTTAAAAAAAACATTTCTCTACAAAACATCTTGCAGCTGTATGTACCAGGGGCCTCCTGACTGTCACACAGTATTGGGGCCACCACAGCAGCCTTTGTGCACTTCTGTGTAACCATTCCCAGGCAGAGATGAGCTCAATGTCCTCCCTCTCCCAGGCCACCTCTGCCTTTCATACTCGGGATACCAGTGTCTTTTTGCACCTCACAACCTGCCAAGTTGAGGGACACACTGTTCCTCAGTGGACCAGAAATACCGGAGGACCAAAGGAAATTCAAGAAAGGAGTGGCCTTGCTGAATCCTATCTTCCTGCAGGGTTTGACTCCTGGTCTGGAGGCTGTAAAAGAACAGAGGATGTCCAACAGCAGATGCATGGCAGAGGAGAGAAAATCAGGACAGAGACATGCCCCCGAGATGTCTTTTTTAGCCATGGTCGTTCAAAGTGCACTGTGTGGCACTGTCAGTTTGGGGTCTGGGAGCAGAGCAGCCAAACAGTGATGGCTCCACTGGAATTCACTGGCCCAATATTGCTGGTGTGGCTCCACGTCCTCCAGGTCCTGAGCTGGCCTTGCCAGCACAAGCTCTGGGGTCTCTGCACCCCACTGCACTCGCTTGCTTGGTGTAGATGGGCCAAGTAAGAGCAAGAACACAGCAGAAGATGCAGTCTGGGATGAGGAGGGAAGGAGCATGTGGAATGTTTCTTGGGTTGCCAGAACTGCAGCACAGGTCTAAGGCCTTTTTCTCCGGAGGCGGCAGGCCAGCGGGATGCCCTTGCTCAGCCCTCCCCACTCTCATGAGCGCAGAGTAGCTCCTGGCTGTGCCTCTAGCAGCGGCTGGGACCAGCGCTGCTCCTGGCTCTGCGCAGGGAACACGTAACACGTAACGTACACACACACACAAGTGACCGCTTGCAGCTCCACTCCCAGCTGGGCTGAGTTAGAGCCACCTCACCGATGCCCCGGTCTGCATCCTGCTGATACAAAGCCGCCAGGAGAATAATCCTCACTGAGCATCAGGTGAGCTGAGTTTAACTGTAGAGCATTACAGCTGGTGGAGATGGTTTGAGCCTCCAAATGCTTCTGAGAGGAAAGGGGAGGATGCTGACAATCTAAAAAAAATAACAACCAACCTTCCTCTCACTGATCTTATTAACATGAAAATAAGACTCTGTAGAACAGGAGCCATAATTTTTAGTACAAGGGTTCGAAGACCGGATCAACATTTGGGTGCCTGTTGCAGATTATTCCTTTACATATATGAAAATGGAGCCTAACACAGAGGCAGTTTGTAAGACTCAACCTTGCCTTCCTAACTGTGAGCATTTCCATGGCCAGAAGCCCCGACACTATCCTCTAATCACAATTATATATAAATATATATCCACATACACTATCCTTCCTAGCTGTGAAAATTTCCATGGCTAGGAGCACCCCAAATAATTCTCCAGTCGTGATTATATTTAAACACACACACAAGCAAACAAACAAACAAATAAATAAATAAATATTTTGCTCAAGGGGAAAAAAAGCCCAAGATTTTCTCAATTCTTTTTTTCCAGACTATTACAGCTGATAAATAATTAGGAATTCCTGAATTATTGCTGCATAGATCAACATTACAACAGTCTTTGCACTTCTCAGTCTCGCTACCCAGGAATGTAAAAACACTTTATGTGACTTAGTTATTTTTTCAGTGACTGAGAAACGCTAAGCTATTGGGAAGGAGCAGTAAATACATGCTGCTGGTATATAGAGTAGCCTTCCGAAAAGGATTTCAAGGTCGAATCCTGTCTCTGTTTACACTGTGTAAATCAGGTGTAACTCCAGTAAAGCTAATAGAAGTAGTCTGGTGTCAAACCCACGCGGATAAAAGGATCAGGCCCTCTAAGCTTTAAAGTTATGAGTCTTTTCAGACTGCAGATCTACTGTCAACATTTCAGTGATTACTTCTTTTTTTTTCCAACACACAAACATAAAATAGTAACAAGATTATCAGATTAAAGAGCCAAAGAACAGCCAGTTTATTATACTCTTGCGTCTAAAACACTCAAATCTTATAGGTTTCTTTCCCACTCTGCATCTTGAGGGGGGAGATGGGTATGTTTGTTTTTATTTAGTTTTAATTTTTTTTTAATGGCAGTCTAGTATAGCTATGTAGGAAAAAAACCCAGCCATAATATTATGAAATGTACAGTGCAGTCAGAAAGAAAAAAATACTCCCAGACTCCCAAAACAACCCTTCCGACCATTTCAACTTAAAAAAAAAAAAAAAGAAAAAAAATCTTTGCTTTCTTTCTGTCAGTCCCCACGAAGAAGAAATGACAGGACAAACAGAATGAAAAGGACAGAGCCGTTTAAAGCTAAAATGTGCAAAGGCTGCATTCCTTCTGGGAGAGGTGAAAAAAATACAACCCACCACCTTTGCAGCAGTATAAATTATTTACATCGGAGATGGTTTGTGTGAGGGGTCTTGAACAGATTGCATAACTGTTGCACAACTAATGTGTACAAGTGTGTCACTAATTTAATTTTAATTTTACTGTATGAGTTTGTATAAGATCCCCCAGCTGTCATGTGCTCATCATCTGTCACAGAACTATCACTAAGCCATGCTGGGCTAAGACAGGATTATAAACGATGAACTGCCATGTGCTCTAAATCTTCTTATTTGCCTAGCCTGGAAGGTATGCCCTGTAAAATTTGATTGGCAGCGTGCTCTATTCTGTCAATTGACTTTGAAGGCCTTTTCTATTGGCGCTTTGAGCGGATCTCAGTAGCTGTATTGACTGTCACCTGCTGACTCCAGCACGTGCCTGCCCTCAGCCCCGCGCCGAGGCTCCTTCCCACTCGCCGCCGCATCGCGGGGCCGGCTCGCTCTGGTGGCACGTGCGGCACATAAGGGCATATGGCTGCCTAGCTGTATGCAGAATAGAGCAACTGAAGCCAAGCAGCCCCGCACTGTTATTACAGCAGATGGGGGAAGCATGGCATTCAATATTAAGACAGATGCCACCTCCTTATTCCACCTGTCTGGAACTTGGACATGGGACAGAATGAACTGTCTGCCTAATAATTAAGGAAACAAAGACTGCATTTATGAAGCTCAGCAGAGCACCGTATCTGCGAAGCATGCACAGATATAATTGTCGACTATAACAATAAGGAAATGTAGACTACTGCTCATCAGATGTTCAGATACGTATACGCAATTACAGTAGGAAACTGCACTGTTCCCAGCTGCTTGGGTACTCTTTTATTTAGGCTGGTTGTGTATTAAATTAAACGGGAGGAACAAGTTGGCCGGCATTATTACTATTATAAATAACGCTTTAAAATTACAGTGAAGTTCCTTAAATAACAAAGCGCCTACCGTTCCCCCAACAGTCGCTGCTGCTATTGTGCTGTGCCCTTTCTTGCAAATTTGCTCTTTGCTTCTCAGTAGTCAACTGTTTCTGTAACAGCCAGAGAGAAGAAAAACATTCTTTCCAGGACCACTATTATTTTCACGTATTTTTACACAACAATTTGCCTCTTTGTTTGGCATTGTTAAAAAAATGATAACTGTGTAAAAAAGAAGGCCTGGCTTCTTGGCATTTATGCTATGTTACGCTTCTGTTATTTAATCCTACTTAATTTGGGACCAATTATTGATGAACCCGCCGTGCTTTGTGACGGGAATGATTGTGCTGGAGAGGGCCCGATCCTTCCTGGGTCTGAGCCTGGCCTTGCCGGGGTGGCAGCAGGGCTGGGCTGGTGGCCGTGGTCACGCTGTGCAATGGCACCAGGTCCCTGGCCCTTGTGCAGCCCATGTGCCTCCAGGGCTGTGCAGAGGCTGAGGCTGGGGTCTGCAATTCTTCTGTAGGCTCAGGAGCACCCATATGTTGTCTGGGCTTGGGACTCAGCCCTCCTGAGCGGTGGGCAGCCGGCCGGCCTGAGGTAGGGACCCCATTTTCAGGGTGAATTCCTTTCCTCATAAGGGAAACCCCAACCACAGCCAAATTCAGCGATGCTGCTGACAGCACCAGCCTCCCCCGTACGTATCTGCACACCCCCACGAGTTCAGGGGAATGAGGTGCTTGGATGTAAAATTGAGCAGGTGTGGGTGTGTTGGCTGGGCAAAGGTATTTCTCTGAAGCAGCAATATGCGATTAATGCCTACGACTGAGAATCTAGTGTGATCCAGGAGATATTTTCAGTATCTACTTACCTACCTCCGACCCTCTTTTAAACGGCCTGTACTGATGTGATCACGCCCATCCTTAAATCTTTCTAATTAATTTTATTCTCTTTTGACTGAATGAATTCAAAGGCAGCTGAAAAAAATCATCTGTGTGTCTGTCCTGGGATTTATCTGTAGATGACAACTGGAATAAAGATGAATAAGTTGCAGAGAATGAAAACGGAGGAGCAAGTGTTAAGGGCACGTGTGCTATGTATACATTATATACAAGATTAAGGACACACAGAGTGCCTATTGTCTCAGCAAGCCATGAAGGTGGGCTTTCGTGTTTATATACATATATTTGTATATACACACACCAGCATATATATTTAATATGAATATTTTATTCATAAATAAAAATGAATAATTGAATTTTTAAAGGCAGAAAGATCACGTAAACAATAAGCAAAGCTTGATCTTCACATTTCTGTGTGTATATAAATATATATACTCATTTAGAAACATACACATTTAAATATTTGCAGTATAATATGATTAATTAGACATCACAGATATATGTGTACATTTAAATATATACACATAGACAGGCATGCTGAACCTACTGTAGTTCTGTAATAATACTCATAGACTGTTCTATACTAATTTATAACAGATGTATTTAAACCAGACAGCTCATCCTCAGGAAAAAACAACTACCAGATGTATTAGATTCTCCAAAGCACAGAAATCTCATGCAACAAATTGCAAAAAAGTAATCAAAACCCAAACTTTTTTTTTTTTTGGTAGAAAAGACAGCATTAAAAAAGACACAGATACATATTACAAGATGAGGATCAATTTGAAAAGATCCCACAATATCTGTTACCAAGATCTTTGTTAATCTTTAAAAACCTAGAATGATTATTTATACGGAAGCTGTGAATTAACTAGGCTTTAATAAATAGCTCACAGGCACGTGTGTCAAGATTGTGCTTTTTGTTTTTATATGTGTCTGTATTTGGAAAAAAAAAAGAAAAAAGGAAGCTATTATTTGTTAATGTTTTCTGTAACAATTATTTCAAATTAAAAGCCCATCTGACGAAAGGCATATGGATGGAGAGGGGGTTCAGTCCTAATTGAACAGCCCAGGACTCGTGAGGTTAATTACAGATATTAACGCTGTTGTTCTTCAGCTTCTTGCCCTCACGAAGGCTCCAGCTTCCAAATGACCTGGCTCCAACAATAAGACTCTCTTTAGCCCATTAACTAATTGATAAAAATGTGAGTGTTTAGAATGAGTCTAATTAAATCACCGAGCCTTACAATTACGAGTCCATTTGGTAGCTGTCGGGAGATGGGTAACCTCAGCTGGCATTGTAGGCGAATAAAAGATAAAAATAAAAGGGAGCTTAACCAAAGATCATTTTGAAAGCTGTTCATTTGAAGACAAAGTACACATTTGCCTGAAATGTATACATACACCACTTCAGACTAGCACAGTGTCTTGAAAAGAAAATGGAGCGTTTAGCAATCATGATTTTTTTTTTCCCAGCGCATACATGAAATTCTCTCCAGCCTGTGTGATGGAATGAGCTACTTTTATAATCATTTCTGGCTTACAGTGAATACCTAGATTCCTTGAGAGCACCCGAATAGCTGATACCAGGTACCTCTATGTTACTAACCTTTTTTTTCCTCAGTCTTTCATAACTGCAAAGTCTCTGCAGACCAACATCCCTAAGTCCCCATTCTGGTTGTGGCTGCTGCTGTAGGGACAGTCATTAGTTCTCAGATGTCCCATTTGTGAGGTTGGCTTGCTACAACGGTGCAGATTTTCTCATACGCAGTGTGCCCTTGCCAAGGGAGCTGGAAGATACCTTGCATGTAAAGACTCCAGTTGAAGGTGTGCCTAATGTCCTAAGTATCACCTGCAATTCTCATCTCACCATGACAGGCAGAGATTTAGATCTAAAAAAGGATGAAGAGGTGAGTGATAATATTTGCTGAAGGAATGGCTTCCATAGAAAGAATCCTAAGCTGACAAAGACTTCACAGGTTGAAAAGGGAAAGATTGAAGTTGGACATAAGAAGAGTCTATAATATCAAAAGAGGAATGGAGAAAGGGACCAGGAATGAGTATGCACTTTCTCATGGGCATATCAATGAAAATGATAATTTGATAGATTCAAAACAAATGAATGGAGTAACTTTTTCACTGTTAAGCTGCTGAACTCATTGCCAAAGGAAGTTTTGGATGTTAAAATTTTAAATCAAAAAACTTCTAAAAAGATCAGTGGAAGAAAAATCCACCCCAAACTAATAAATAAAGACACAGTCTCTGCCTTGGGAAGCCTCCGAGCTGCAGATGTCTGGAAACTGGAACAACATACAGAGGAATTTTCACTTTATGTCTGCCCTACTCTTATGGTCTATAGCTATTGCCAGTAACAAGATACTGGGCTAAACTGTTTTTTGGCTCACTCCAGGACCGCAGCTTGTACAGTCCTAAGGTGCTTCTTCAATGAGTGGACTACAGAGACCATGTCCATGGTGGTGTGATAGGCACTCAGGGAGACTGGAAGGAGCTTTGCACAGCCTGTGCATAGCAGAGAGTGAGAAGACAAAGCCCATCAGGTCAGTGAACTATGGAGACTATGCTTTGGCCTCTGAAATATGGCCGGGGAGTGAACTGCACTTACGGCATTTCTTGGCTCCCTGCATGTCTCTAGAGCAGGCAGCTGAAGTCCACCAAGATTTGTCTCTACCCAGTGATGAAATGGCCAGCACAATGGTTTGCAGGTAGTCACGTGTGGACTGAGCCATGAGTTCCTTCCCTTACGGGAGGTCTTCCATTATTTCCCAGGATGGAAATCTTAAAAAGCCAAAACACAGTAAAGCAAACAAATCCCAAACACCTTTCTGTGTCACTACAAAGAAATCACACTTCTTGCTGCCTGGTTTGCCTCTTCGCTGACTGTTAAAACATACTTATGGGGATACTGGGGGAACTTGGAGGATGAACTAGTTAACGTGCATGGTTTGATCACAGGGAGTGCTACACATCAGCATTAAGACCAAATACACTAAGTGACAGCTCTCAGGTGTCCTCTATTGCAAGTGCTTTCTGCACAAGCACGGAAAATATCTGTCTTATGTTAGCATAACAGGAGAAGAAGCCATCTTCTCATCTTCCATTGTCATAGCCTCTCAAATCTTTCTCCTCCTTCCTTTAATGCGGAAGCCTAGCTCAAAGAAAAGCATTCATCCTTCTCTTTGCTTTTCTGCTCCTACTTCCTCCTCTCTTGACAGTGTTCTTGCAGCTAACGCTCCCCATTTTGCTTGTGGGAAAATTCCCCTTGATTTCCTGGGCCTTGGGTTCAGGCCCCACAAAGCAATGCGCTGATAATGGAAATCCTTAACCAAGCAGGGCATCAGCCATAAGGATATGGATCTGGGCTCAGATGGTATTTCAGGTGTTGTGACTAAGCAAGGTAGAAAAGCAGACTTGGATCTAGTCAGGGATTAGTTCATTTCCGGCTTTATCGATATTTAACCAGTCTTGGATACTACCCAGGAGTGACTTGGCAGCCAGTACCGAGCATGGAGCACAGGTGTGATATGCTCCTGCCAGTTTGCCATGCTCAGAAAGATGGGCAGCTGTGCTCTGCAGTAGATGATGTTTCCAAGCAGCCTTCCAGGGTAGCCCAAGGTAGGATCTGCATCCTTAGATTACCCTTGAAATGGCAGAGACAAAGGTAACCATGTGAAGGTCCCAGAGAAAAGAGGTGATCTCTTGGGTAGACCAAAGTGAAAGAGAACTTTTCCAGACATCACTGCTATTGGGGTATTCAGGACCGGGGCTACATCAGTTCACAAACGACTTGGAAAGAAAAGGACAGAGGTCTTTTATTAGATGGAGCAGGCACTGTCTTCCAGTTCTTCAAGACTGTCTCCGTCTGCCAAGTGGCATGGCTTCTGCCTTATCTGGATTGACCTTCAGCCAAATGGCATTGATCCACAGCTCTGTCTCAGCCAGACTTTGGAAGAGGAGGGAAATGGCACCGTCAGGCAGGGGTAACCGCGGCACAGAGCTGGACACTGCCAGCGGGTGAGTCTACGGCACAGAGAGCTTCACCGCCCCTTTTCAGGGAATTCACATATCTTTTGAGGAATATAAATTGTAAGAGCAAGTCTGGTGGGATGTGACAAGCTGGAAATGGAGGAGGTTCTGGTCTAGATTTTGACAGAATGGTGGGGTTGAATCGAGGCCCCTTTAGCTCCACTCCAGATGATTGTGTACGCACTGACTCCAAGATAAAAATCTCCACGAAACTGGATTAATTAGTGAAGAGATTTTGGTAGTTAAAAAAGCCAAGGATTTGAGCTGGTTGAAATTTTCTGTATTTTCCATATTTTTCATCTGCCCACACTTCCCTGAAATTATTTCACAGCAGAAATTCAACTTTCAATAAAAAGGCAAAAATAGCATTTTTTGGAGTGAGAGTTTGTGCATGGATTGTGAGGGCCAGCAGAGGGAGGAGAGGGTCTATCAGCCCATGGTACACAAGCTGACGTATTCCAGTCATTCACATTTTCCTCCAGTGGTGAAGGTTATTTTAAAATGGAAAGAGAACCCTTAAAAAATCCAACATGTCGTAAATAGGGTTTCATGAAAAGCCTTGCAAGAAAGTGGAAAATAGATACATATATATTAAAAAAAAAAAAAAAAAAGACCTACTCTAAGAAATTCTCAGAGTTAGGTAGTGGACTGCAAAATAATTGGTGCCTGGGTTACTGTTCCTTTTTTCCTTTTCCTGTCTATCTCAGGAATAACCTCCCCTCCCCTTAAACCTCTTGAGTGCCTTCCTGCAGCCATGCAGGATCATGCACTTGATCCTATATGCAGCAATTGTGTAGCAGCTCCTACCTGACTCCCGCTCTGCCAAATCACTCCTGTCACCAAAGAGTCCCCGCTCTTGTAGCTGAAATAACAGAATTGTTGTGCAGAGGGTTGAGATGAAGGCTGGCAATTTGGCAACCTGTTTTGTCCAAGGGTACTTGCAGAGTTGCAGCTTGATTGGATTAAATTGCCTAGGATCACACTCAGTATTATATCACATGTGTGAATGAAAAGTATTAAAACACAGAAAGAAACATAATTCAGCTCAACCACAGATTCAGAGCTGCTAAGACACCTTCTGCATAGTAAAAATCTCACTGTTTTTCATGCTTTCAACCGAGCAAAACAGATGTAATACAGAAGACTGAAGAGCGTGTGTGTGTGGGGGGGGGACGACAAAATAATTTAGAAATGCCTACAGTAATAATCTGAATTGAAGTGGTACCCTGCAAGTCACTTTTTTAAAAGACAAAGAAACTACTTACAAAAATAAAGTTCCAGACCTGGGCACATATGGCGTAACTGCAGGGTAATAAAGAAATGGCCCATTAAGGAATGAAATGTTTGTTTAGCATCTACCATGCCTGCTTTATCTCAGGATTTATCATAATAATTGCTTGGTAACATACTAAAAATATTAGTATGCATTCCACCATTGGCCCAGGAGAATGAAGAGAACAGGTTTCAATTTTAGACGTAATGTTGCATCCTTAGCACATAGTCAACAGTGGCTGTGAGCCAGTATCATTTTTAGGTCTTTGAACTTCAAGATTTAAGGACACAGACCAGAGAGTTATATATTTATATTCTAGAGATTCTTATGCTGTATTACACTGACAGAACCGATTAGGATGAGGAAATACTGAACGCAATGTTTAGATATGTTTAAAACCAATTTCCCACTAACTGTCAGCCAAAACTGACTTGTTTCTGACTTAACTAGATAATCAGCAAATTTCAAAATGTTAGGTGAGACTTGCAAACGGACTGTTAGTAAACCTTATTTTGAACCTGCCAAAGTCAAGAAAACATTGAGAAAATCCTATTCATAGGTAGATGTAACTTGATATAGCTATGGAGAGCAAACGAGCATATTCTGCATGCATAGACACAGCCACTTTAGCGGATATAGATTTTGAAGACATAAAAGAGAATCATAGAATGGTTTGGGTTGGGTGGGACCTTAAAGATCATCTTGTTCCAACACCTTTCATTAGACCAAGTTGCTTCTCCCAGCAAGTCCAAAACACTTACTACTGCTCTGTGTAAAAGATGAGAAGATCCAACCAGCCATTTCTAACAACCACGACAAAGAAACTCTGCAGGTAACTGCTCAGGCTTTAAAAAAAACAGTTTTATCTTTTCCCCCTTACGACAAAACCCCATCCCAAAGCACTGTTGCAGTGGGTTGCTGCAGAACCTCTTTGTTCCCCTGCAAGCCAGCCCATCTGCCTCCAAGAATCTAGACTTGATCACAAATGTATTTTTAATGCACTAGTAAAAGCATTTACTTAAAATTATCTCATTTTCCCTCAGGGAATTTTCAATTAAACAAACACATAATAATTATTTCCTTTAATTACTCATCTCTGCTTACCTGGAGCTATGGCACCTTTGCCCTATTACACATCTGAGAGCTGTCAGATTGATTCATTAGTATTTATTTGTTTCTTATTTTCAAAACATAGCAATGCACTAGGGGCATTTAAAGAAATGTTGCTGATGTCAAAGGGAATTTTTTCCCTAGATGATGACAGCATAGGCTCAGTTCCTATCCAGTGCTTGGGAGCCTTTCTAATGCAGAAAACAAGCCAGCTGCAGCAGTTATGGTGAGCTACCAGGGTCTAAAGGCGGTGCTTTCTCTCCAAGGCTTTCCTACATTGTACCACACTTATCAAATACCAGTCCCACCCTTGTACTGTATGTCAGCAAGGCTTGCCCCAGTTGGGGGATATGGAAGATGGGGTAAGGTTGCTTTTCACAGCTCTACTCCCCAAAACAACCTGCTAGCAATTCCCACTCACATCTATCCTACTTGCTGTCTCTACTGAGCCCACCTCTAGCAATGGGATGGGGGAATATATTTCTCTCAAACCTCCAGCACTAGGGTGGTCTAATTCTGTTCTCAAGCTCTACAGCCAGTTGTCCCCAAGATTCTGCCAGCCTGTAAAGCTTGGTTAGTGCAGGAGCTCTTAAAAATACCTGAAAGGTCCAATGGCAGAGCCTCTGCTTAGTGTCTTCTCAAAACATCAAAGGCAGCAACAAGCACAGCAAGGATTATATGAGAGAGAAAAGGAGGAAGAACACGGTCCTGAACCCACTATCTGAAGCATCCATCAGCCCAGGACCTTGCAAGAAACAGTCATGCCCAGTCCTGCCTGAACACCACCGAAGTTCTGGTGTTTTAACCTTCTTCACATCCCCACAGTTTCCTACAGCTCCTGAAACCTGCTGATTTTGCCTTAGAGACAAGCACACAGTCAGCTGGGATGCCAACAAGAAAGGGCTGGACAATACCTCTTAAGCCAGCATTAATAGGACCAATAAACTAAATTATTTTTAATGAAACAATGAATTTCAAACTGGATGTCCCACTTCCAGCCCTACCCACTGTCCCTCCAAGCCTTGCCAGGTCTCACCTGCCTCCTTCCAAGCTCCCACCCAGACTCTGTTATGCTCTTTTTGTAGAATTGCATATTGATGCCCTAAGGAGGAAGGCAAATAAAATTGATCTTCCTTACCCTGCTGAGCAGCCTCAAGCGCTGGTGAATCAGGGAAAGACTCTGTGACTTTTACCTCCTACAGAATCCCCTCAGGCATGAAGGAGTCCAGGTTGAGTTGTTTGTGCTTTAAATCTCAGTTCTATGTGGTGCAGCCATGTAGAGAGCGCTTTCTTGTACCAAAGGAAACAGAAAATATTTTAAATCTCCTACGTACTGCCAGTCCTTGATTCACATCCTAAAATACTCCAGATTTGCTTCCTGGGAAATGCAGTCCTGAAACAATTTTTCTGAGGGACCAAACTAACCTGGTGAAGGAACTGTAATGTCACCCTGGGGCTAAAAGCACCTCCCCATATCAATATTGTGGCTGAGCACTTTCTAGAGACATCTTGCTAGAATTCTGTCTCAACTAGATTTGCAGAACTGTAAGTTTATTTTACAATGATCACAAATAACTAACCTTTTAAAAAATTCCACCTGCCAAAAAGGGTCAAAATGCCTCTTTGCAGAAAACTTGGTGAGGTTTGGGTTTTTTTGGTCAAGTTATCTGACTGTCTTCTATTTGAAACAGTAGCATCAACCTTTATTAAAGTAAGGTTCCTAAAGCTGTTTTCCAGTGGAAGACATCATGTAAATCTACGTGAATGGAAAATACTGGCAAAGGAGAGAAAAGATCAGCATCATCTGCAACAACCAGCCATCGCATTACAGATGTTTTTCTATGAAAACTGAAACACGCCATGAGCAGAAGATTTTGTAGATTTTACAAATAAACCTTCAGTAAACATGACTGAACTGCTCACATGTGTGAAGCTAGTCATGTACATACGCATTTGCAGAATCAGGGCTTACAGAACCAGGACACAGGGGGAGTTAGAAGATAATTATCCAGAGAGACCTACAATAAATATCTGTGGGCCAAACAGCACCATATGTACTGTATATTGATTTGGTAGTAAAGGGATTACTTGAATGATAGTGTCTATTTTGTATATTATTCAAATACAACAGATGGGAAATTGGCATGCCATGTAAAATACAAAATTCAATATTCACCCAAGTGGGCTGATAAATTATCGTAAACCATTTATGAATATCCCTCAACCATGAAGCTTAATAATAAAATAAAATTAAAAAATTGAACTCTCAGCCAAGATCTATGGCAGAGATGGAGGCATACTCTGGAATACAGGCTCTGTTCTGTTATCTGAACTGATCCTGGGTTGTGTCTTCTTCTACAGATGGTCCCATCAGACCCATCAGAAGGTACATTACTACCGATGATAAAAGGAAGAGCCCTTGATTCCATCCTGAAGAGGAATAACAATCATGAGAGAGGCTGGCATGAACTGGGAGGTCTAAAAGAGATAAAGCTGAAGATATGTGGCAGTAGTACACATTTTATTACATTGTTTTTCATGAGCAGTGAGTAAAACAGGAAAACCAGAGCTGTTTGATTGAATGAGAATGGAAAGAAGATGCAATAGTCCTAGACATCAGCCTATTGAAAGCACCATGACTACAGGATTCATGCAGAATATTTCACCTAAGGCAGCCAATACAACACAGAGCTCTCTGATCACCCCTCAGTCTGCTGAAAAGACTACTAAACAGAGGCTTCAAATAATAATCGCTAGCAGGGAATAGCATCATTGTTAGCCTTCTTCCCATGCAGACTGCTGTTCTACACTGGCCATGAGGCGGACAACAGCAGTCACAGAGGTGTTTGGACATCGCGTATATTGTGAATATCAAAACCAAAAGCCAGATTAGAAACAAGCCTCCAGTCCCCAGCAACCTACTGGGCTCTTCAACACTCTTACAGGCAAGGGGGATCCCCATGCACATAGAAATCAGTCGTGGTCGACTTTGAACCACATTAGCACAGATCATACAAAAACTAAGAATTCAGGGAAGCTGAAATATTTGGAATCCCAAAGGCTGATTAAAGACCACTTTTGGCCTGGCATGTATGGAGAGGTTTTTTCCTCAACGAGGATGAATTTGGGACTGGGGACACTGATGGGGAGAAAAGGGAGGCTTGAGCATGACAGTTTCATTTCTGCAGGAATCAGCCTCAGCAATTTTGGCTGGAAAGCAGGGGAAACATAGTCTCTACCCAGAGGGTAGTGTTCAGCATAGTCTAGTAATAAGCAATTTCTGTCTTGCAGAGTACAGTTCATACCAGGTCTTAAGTGGACAGCCAAACTGATACACAAAAATTAGGAATATCCTCTGTCTTCCTTCTGTTATTTTAGATGCCTGGTAGACTTTTGTCTAGACTGAGTTATTGCATGTTCCTGATAAACCTATCTGTAAGCTGTTAAGAGTATTGACAGGAAGTTAGCCAACATGGTACCATCTGGACCAGGTCTAGCCAGTTTCCATGGCCAGGGCTACTGATGACCACGCCTGTCATTTTCAAGGTTATTAACCAGAAAAGGAAAAACTATACTCCCCCAACACACATTTCTATCAGTGAATTGTTCTAGAAATAATAATAAAACTGCAGATCTCTAAAGATCTCAGTGTCCAGAAGAAAAGTCCTTTTGAAATGCTGCATGTTTTTTCTACAGCATGTATAGTTGCACCCAAAAAAGGTATCTAGACAAAAGAATGTTTATCGTGAGTAGCTCTGCTGAGAAAAAAATTAAAGGCTTGCTTTCACCCATAGACAAGATTTTCATAATGAAGGGGAAACAATTCAGAAGGAATTTATAGTTAGGGGATTAATCCTCAAACAACACACAAAAACAAATTATCTGATTTTTAGGATTTCTTAGCATCCAGCAGCCTCATTCAGCTTTCCCCTTGAAAGAAAGGCCACCTGTTAGAGCACCACAATATGGATTTATCACTTGGTCTTTGGAAAAAAAAAACCCACTCATTTCTGCTCTTCAGATATCAGTTCAGTGTTATATGTCTGCACTTCACTCTGCTCTCTCTGTAAACTGGTATATTTAGGAAAAGTCCCACTTACATGAATATAATTCCTCTGCTAAACTCACTGCATTCCTAGGGTATAAGTGCCTCTGTTACTAAATTCTAAGAATTTAGAGGATGACTAGACTAGGAGGCTAGAATTGCCTCCCTGGTTTTATCACTGACCTGCTCTGTTAGCTGGGACACTTAATCTCTCAGGCTTTCTATTTAATTCCCTATACTTTGTCTGTCTTGCCTATAGAGACCTTGAGGATGCTTATGCCCCAGGCTCCACTGAGGCCAAAAGTCATTGTTCATAAAGAAACAGTAACTGCATAGTTCATTATCAGTATGTGTGCTAGCTCCTTCAGGGGCGAGACAGAAAAGGAAGGGAAAGGTGCATATGTCCTTCCATGGTTGTGAATGAGGAAATAGGTGAAAAGACACCCAGAGTCATCTCTTGAATACAACCCTCGTGATAGTGCTGGGCAAAGCTGCGATTCAGAGAATTTCATTTGAACTCAAATGCTTTACAGACATGAACTAGACTTCACAGCAACTTCTCACGGTGGTCAGTCTTGGGGAGGAAATCTGGTTCACGTCTACAAAATATTTTCTCTAGCAATCACATAAAGCAATTCTTTGGGGTGTCATCCTTTTCAAGCCTTTGACATCTTCTTCCTTCCACTTTCCTTCTTTGCCTAGCACATAAAAATCACCAGATTATCAACACAGAACACCTCAAGAGATCCTCTTAAATCCATGGTAAATGAGTGTCCTGACTTTCAAGACCCTGCAGCTGTCCCTGTTGATCCTGCTTAGTCTAAGGCAAAGAGCTCCAGGAAGCTCCTCTGCTCCTCTTTTTATACACTGACTTGAACTTTGGGACCATTGGACCATAGGCTGAAGATAGGTCTTTGTTCTTGGCAGTGGGGGCATAGTGTGTAGACCAGATTAGCTGCTGGCACACTGCTGATCTCAGTTTTGCATCCTGTGCTTGCGAGAATGGGAACCTGTCCCATTCTCCATTTTTTGAGATAATGCCATCTCAAACCCATGCTTTGGACACTGGTTCCCCTGTCATCTTTTTTTTTACAAATAAGGGTTTCTTAGTTGCCATGCAAACCGGGTCCTTTTCATCCTCCCAAGGACAGTAACTTCTACCTGTAACATTCAATTTGCATTCAGATGTCTGATCACATAAATACAGGCTTTTCTTACACTCCTATTACATTAACATTTGCTTTACAAGTGCCAGGCAGCATCACTTTTATAGTTATGTGGGTTTTTGGAACCCAAAGTAGCAGTCCATTAATGTGCCGTTACTATAATTAAGAAATACAGGACTATTCAGTAGCAAAGATAAAAAAAGACAGAAAGAGAAGGCCCCTGCAACATAATTGGTCACTGCTATGAATCTTTACTCAGGGGACAGATAGCACAACCAGAGGTAATAGCTTACACACGTATTCTTGAGCTGTGCAATAGATGGAAAAGTGTCCCAGATGGATTGGGCAGGGGCTTAGTTCCGGGATTATGATGAGACAGTGGGTAATTATTGAGTGGCATTGCCTCAGCGCTGATTATATCTGCAAGCTTGTTCCTTTCCTTCAGAGGAAAGCATTGATAAAGATAAACCATGCTGCTCTATGTCCTTCATGTAGCACAAAACAACACATTTCAATCTAACAGGATCAGGTCTCCACTTTGATCACAATCTGTTACCTAGATGTCTTTGCAAATTAATCAGCCCTGCTTGTTTAGCCCCAGTCAGTTTGTACTGCTAAATTAATAAATGTACTAGGAGCAACAGAATACATAATTAAATTCTACAGTTTAATCTCCACATAATAATTTTGACCTTAGTCTGGGGCCTCTGTTATAGCCAGCAACACATTGAATAGACACAGACCTTGCAATGCAGCTTACATTAACAATCTACCTTGAACGATTACTCAGGGACACCATAATCAAGAGCTACTAAAACCAGGGAAAGCAGGATGCACAATTAGGAAAACAAAATAGTAGCCACAGCTTCTGGCTATATAAAATAAAAGGGAGCTAATGCAGCATAGGCATACCTCTACCCCTAAAAATACAGAAAGTTACTCTGCCTTTGTTCAATTAACCAGGAACAGTCATTTTGTATTTCCAGCATCTGCATTAAATGCAATCCAGAGGAGCAGAGGGCAGCTAATGTTCTTCCCGGCAACACCTGCAAACTTTTGAGAGAAGAACGGGCCATGCCATGAAAGGGTTTTCTGTGTCGGCCTTGCTGAAGGCAACACCACTGAATTACTATAGCTGTTCAATATATCTGTATATAGTGGACACGTTCTCCCATATTACATGCAGCTAGCATTCAAATCTGTTACCTTCCCACTAGTAAAGAAATGCCATCCCCTGTGGAAATTCAGTGTCTTGTGGCAGGATCTGTCAAAGGTTTTGTTCCATGCATTTACACATCCACATCAGCTGCAGATTACCAAAAAATGATCAAAGATGTCTAGTGTTGCAGCAATGGGAGGAGAGAGGTAATTGTTGAACACACTGCTCACAGAACTCAATGAGGAAAGGGTAGGAGGACCACAGGGAGCTTTTACTTTTAACTTGCAGTCTGCAAAGGACGTATTCTATGGGACTCATAAAAGAAGCCTAAAAAAGGGAGCCAGAAGCTAAATGTCAGTGTTCAGGGCTCAGCACCTCCCCTGCAGATTCATGGGTATCTATACTCACTGACTGAGCAGATGAGAGGAAGATAAAAAGGTAGACCCTCCTCCAGAGTTTCCGTCCACCTCTGCCTTCCCTATAGGTACGGCAGTTCATGGGTACATGTGCGTCCTCACTACTGACAACCAGCACATCTGGACAGACATCCTAGATACTTGGTTCATCTGTGGACTCAGGACCTTTCTATGAGGTTTCTGACCTTCTTGTTAATGTACAAGGAGGTAGAGACCTACAAAGATAATTTGGATCAGAAGTCCTGCTTTGTTGCACGAATGCTGCTTTAGATATTAGCTTTATATTGTCATGCTCTGCTGTGAGTGTTGTTTAGTTCTAACAGTGTTGGTTTAACTCCAGGCTCTTCAGGGCAGGAACATGCCTTTGCTGAGTCTCTGACACACAGCTCCCTGGACTCCAGCTAAGGATGCCCATCACTGTTTTAATAAAACAACAATAATATATGTATGAAGAAGCTGCTCTCTAACTCTCTCCCCAGATGTTTTGTTCCAGAACACAAGAAGCATCTTGATGGTCACTAAACAGGAGACAGAGCAAATAAGACAGACTTAAAAACTTACTGGTGATTTCAGTACTTAGCTTGACAGACCTCCCAGGACACTTGGTGAGAGCTAACAGCTTGCTGTAGGCAGAGTCTCTGAAGCTGTTTTTACATAATAATGTACAATGGCAACATACATAAAGTTACTGGGTGTCCTGAGAACCCTGAACTCAATACTCATTTTACAGACATCACAGACAGCTAGATTTTCCTATATCCGCACACCAAAACCTAGCTGATTATTTCCAAAGACATTAACTACCATGAATCCCTTCTTTCCACTTGCATCTTTCTGTGGTTTCTGGACTAAATAATCAAAGGAGTCCCAGACAACGTCTTAGTGTGTTCATGCGATCAGGTCAGATATTGCTTTGTTGACTTTTTGTTTTGCTGCAACATGCAGCAAAATTGCCTAGGAGACAGGCACAGAGTAGCAGTGAGACATACTGCATTAAGGTCCAAGATGAAACCCCAGTCCCCATGCTTAACTTCACCCTTGCTTGCCTTGAGGAGAAAGCTCAGGGTCGCCAAGGCAAAGAGAATTGCTGGCTGCCACACATTCAACATATTAAGCTCTAACATAAAAAGGCAGTGGTGAAGAATCAGAGAATGCTGTAGCTTTGTTCAAAACTAGCCTAATTCATCTGGACCAACTGGTTTTGATTGGTTGTTTTGGGGCCAACAGACTGAAGAAACCCAAGATGTCATGCTACTGCAGTTGAGCCAGATCCTCAATCAGTATATAACAGATCACTAGAAATTTTTCCTGCTGTACAGAGCCCTGTCTAAATAATAAACTAAAACACTTGTTTTCAAAATCAACACATTTGAAGAAATAAAAGCAGAACAACAATGAAAATATCTGGCAGTAATTGTATTCATGCATTTCCTTTAAAATATTTAGATTAAAAAAAAGCTAGCTGCCTTAATGCTTTGTGATTGGAGATAGTATCAGAAGCTTAGAAAACAGTTTGGCAGCCAACATTTAGTAGACCACATGAGCAATAAAACGTATTGATGGAGCTTAGACTCTTTGTCTAAGACCTTGACTGTGGTAGCTGGCACTAGAATCCTCTAAAGAACTGAAGGTAAATTGCAATATCATTTACACATCTGTAAACAAATTCAGTGTCATCAGTCCAAGTGAGAGCAATACTCAGAGAATTCAAAATAATTTCACGTTTGTGGTCAAACTCTCAAACTATATGCAATAATGCACATGGAACAGCATAGAATTACAGTTGGTAGTTCATGCTCCACTTAGACTAGTGAGTTCTCCCCTCTCACCTCTGCTGGCAAGGTGTAAAGTCTCTGTGTGCTCATAGTAAAATGCCTGTGGCCTAAGACCATTTACAGGCATACATTTTGATCCACAATTTATGGTGAATGCCTGTTTACTATTTACCCCACTGTTCTCTCCAGTACTTACCAAGGTTTAGATGTAACTCACTGCAGAATGGGGTAAATAGGTGAACTGCAAACTTGTTGATTCAGATAAAGTTGTTTCCAGAAAGAGAAGTTCCCAGTCCATAACAATGTCTTGATCTGACACGAACAAGGAGAGATGCAGTAGCAAGTATATCGGGTAGACTGAAAATTAATCATCTACAAAAGCAAAGGCATCACAATGCATGAGAGATGGCAAAACAATCTGCTGAAAGGTAACTGAAAACCAGAATAAATCACTATCTCTAGTCACCTACTGCAAAGCTTGTCCTGGCCTGTGTAGGACAGAGGGAAAAATCCTCCAGCCCTGCAGTTCCTGAGAAGTGTTTTGGAAGGATGGATGGATGGATGGAGTTATGGCATAGCATGGTGGGACTCATGAGCAAAGACATCCACAACAGAGATGTCTCTGAGTCATTTATCTGCAGCTCCTGTTAATAAATGGAGTGAGGCAGGCACTTCTAGTATCTGATTCTTCCGACATCTGTCTTACCCAAGCTTCAATGATTCGTATGTCTCTGGGCTGAGCTGCCAAATGGCTCTGTGTCTAGCTCCTGCTTTGCTTGCCTATCTACTACACACTCCTCCTTGTAGCAGCTCTCACAGATCACTGTCCCCCAGGTACTGCATGCTGGGTAGATAACGGAGAAGGACTCCATGACTAGAAAACCAAACTGGTCCTCTACAGAGCAAACTATTCCCAGCGAGGTTGTGTGGTGGCTCATGCATTCAGCCTGGTCACACAGACTAACCTCCACACATCTCCTCAAAAACTTTTCCCTTGCACTCAGTGTTTCTCTTGTATCTGTCAAGGCTGGATATTGGTATGATAAATGAGGCATAAAGTGGTATCATACTAAATTAACGTGTTTTAGAGCCTTCTACTACAGACAAGTGTGGAGCATCTTACCATATCCAAGACTCAGGTCTTTTGGCAAATGCTTGTATCATGATCAAGTACTGTACTTAATATATTTGTGTTGTTTTTCATGTGTGCTCTATGTAAAGTGATACAAACTACCTTCCTCTTTACACTGTGTACATGCAATATTTATTTATTAAAACAGTGTTACACATTATGGAAGAGCAACCAGACATGCTTTGTTTTAAACAATTATAAGAATGACATTCTTATAACTAATTTATTAATAATGTATTGTGTTAGTGGTTTATATTAGCTATTATTAGTAATAATCAGTAGCAAGACACAACCAATTTAAATTTTCATATTTATTAAAAGAGGGAAAAGAAATGCAAAAGCAGTGTTAAGAAGAAAATTTACCACTCTTAAAGGAGAATAAATGGACAGACTTTTTATGCTGAAAGGACAATTCAGGCAATCAGCCCTGTTCACCATTTATATCAATTATAAATTTAAAAATCAACTGGAATATGGAAATCTCTGGAGGCCAGAGGTATTAAAAATATTATGCAGAATTGTCATGCACTGGTCTTAAAAAATAAACTCCAAACCTGTGTGTAATGTTGGAGCAGATAAGCATTTGCAGTCAGGTTGTTGATCCAAAGAGAGTAATTAAAGAAGGTGAGGTCTAAACTTGTCAAAGTCATTTTGCCCTACTTTCCTATTTATAGGTTTCAAAATGGAAAAAGCCTTCAAAAGGATTTGCATCCTAGCTTCCCTCTGTAAAATCCTTCTGCAAGAGATTTGAGAATTAGCTGCTGTGCCTGCAGTATATTAAAATCTTTGACAGCCATCCACTTGGGGAATCCCTGGGAAAAAAAACCACACAATGAAACAACAAAAAAATAACCACCTCACTTTGTTTCAAAAGGTTCACAGAATCACTTGAAAGTGGGGAATAAATCACCTTTCTTCATAACGGCTCCTAAGGTTTACCTGTTCTGTGGGGTCCTTCAGTGGGAAGAGGTGTGTGGCTTTCCCTGCCCTCTCACCACAGACCACAGCAGGGAGGAGAGAGGACGAGCACTCCTTTCAGCACGGTCTGGTTGGGTGAGGAGTGGGTCTAGTCATCTTTTTACCCTCAGCAGTGCAGCCAGAAGTGTGGTATGAAAGGTAAAGAGAGGCAGCTCTGAACGTCTCTCACAGAAACTTGCTTGAAAAGACAAGTTAAGACCGATAGCTGGGTTTTGCTACTTTTAAAGAAAAAAAAATGGTTTGGGTGAAATTTTCTCAACTTTTTCCTGCACCAGTAATTTTTAACCTGCTTTAAACCCAGTAGAAATATGTTGCTAGAAATGTTTTACATGAAAAAGGAAACAAGTTTTTAACCTTAAAAGCTGAAAAAAATCTACATTTTTGTTATTCAATATTTTTAACAAGCCCCAGAAAAATCCACCTTGAAAAAATTTAAAACTGAAATCCTGATGGAAAAAAAAAAAAAGAAAAGAAATATACTACTTCAATGCAAACTGTTCAACTGCTACTTTCTCAGCTACAAAAAAAAAAATTCTTTGTATGGACAACTTAAATACCGAGTTTTCCACTTACTTACCACAAAAAATAAGTTTTCTTTGAGCAGTTCTCCAGTAGACCAGACCTGTGCTTTTTAAAACTGACAGCTAAGCCCTACTTTGCCCTGTGACAGTGCAGTTAAATGCAACCTCTGGCTCAAAGTATATTCTTCTGTCCCATAGGCAAATGAAGAAACTTTCAGTGAGAGGACAGGTATGTGCTGTCAGGGACACTACATTATCTGACAGTATAACTTTTCACTTCTACTTATCTTCCTTGTGCTAGGCCATGAAAAGTCAGGGAGTTGTCTAACTCCAGTATCATAGCTGTGTAAGCAGATAAGATAAAAAGGACAGCTAAAGCATTGAAAATTAAAATATTTTGGGCAGAAAATTGTGGACTCATTTTCTAAACCATTGTGATTATTTGGAAAAATAAGTCAGGGAACAGTTTTGCTTGTTGCTTATTCACTCAAACTTCCAAGCCATCATTAAGAAGTTTAAATGTTTCTCATCACAAGGATTAAAGGTGAGCTGACATGGGCATATATTATAAAAATATTGCTTCTTCTACCTTGGCACTTTACAATCCTGAGGGATGCATGAGGAAATGTGTTTTTTATGCCCACAATGATCTTGCTGAAGGAAAGTGTCATTTAGACAATTAAAACTGAGAACTAGCAGAAACAGAGTCCAGAGACAACCAAAACTTGCCCCAGGGGCAAGAAGGTAGGCTGAATGCCTCCTTTCTGTTACACTGTTTCTGATTTTGTGGACCAGATTTTTAGCTGTGTAACATGATGCAAGTCCACCCACAGTCACGAGTAAGCTGGTTTGCAACAGCTGAACATTTAGTCCACCAGCTTTATGGCATTTTAAACTCCTCCTTTTAATTCTCCCATTTTTCCACTGCTATCACCCTTCCAAGAGAGCATCCATCCCACAACACTTTATCTACAAAGGGCTTTTCAGAAGATATGACCCTGCCGCTACTTGAATGTCCTGGGAGGAAAGGCAGTCTGGCTTGCTTGCTACTGTCAAACTTGGTTATTTTTTCTTCCTTAAATCATAGTTTAAACTACCTGAGAGTGAAAACCAATGTTTTAGAAAAGGAAAACCCACTCTCCAATATGTATTGGTGTCTCTAGTAGGAGATATCCTCAGACCCAGTCTCTCTATCTTCAATTTTAAACGAGTCTTCAAATGACATCCTTATTTGCTGCATTGCTCCCACCACCTCCTCACCCGGTTTACAAAGATGCAGAGTCACTGACTTCACAAGCATACCACATCCCTGAAATCTGGCCATGAAACACAATACTTTTTACCCCAAATATCACAGGTATCCTGACTCAGGAGCCAAAGGCTCTGCAAGACGATATAGTGACATATCAGCGGTAATTGTTCTGACAAGGACCCTCTGAGCAGTGTCATTGGAGGCGACAGTCACCGGCAGTCTCCAGCTTAGCAGCAAGGTCACTGGGGAAAGGCAGCTTCCCCTAATGCTGTCAGACAGTGGCCATGCACAGTGCAATTGTGGAAAAATTTTTCTGTCCATGAGCACTTCCTGAGTGACCACCATCCTACAGGGTAAGAAATGGCAAGAAGAATGACATATAAAGCACAACACTTAAAAATGCTTATACTTTTTCTCCTCAAATGAAAATAAAAGAAGAAAAATAGCACAAAGGAAAGAGAAAGGGTTTGTTTCATTTCTATGAGATATCTCTGCTAAGGAACTGGCAAATCCATGGGCCTGGAGGACCTCTATCAGAGCAAGCCAGACTGGGATGGAGACCTCTCTCCATTTCCATGGCTTGCCCTTGTCCCCCAGGAGCATGCTTCACCACTCCTAGCCCTTGCAAGTGAATAGTGGGGGAAAATGGCCCGTTCTCTGCTTAGGTAACTGAGCACAACTCCATTACACACGGCAGAGGTTTTTTACTTCTCTGTACACCAATGAACGTGGCATCTGCCTCTTATTGCAACAGGCTGTATGGGTTCCAATGTCAGAGAGACATTCATTTGGAAAGAGGACACTCTGCAAACTAATATGCAAATAACAGCCATCAGCAAGGAGATGCAGGAGACAGACATGGGGGCTCACACGCATTGTGCTCTCAGTGAGTTCACCATTTTTCTGACCCAGCCTTCCCTGGAGGTAGCACTTGCCCAACAGGTGATGTTTGACTCAGTGGTTAGGAGGTGACAATATGCTAGAAATAGGAAATTCATATCATTTGTATTCCTTTTCCTTTGCTATTCTAAGGGTTGAAAGGGCCACCATTTTAAATTTAATTTACAGGGTATACCGTCTATCTGTTGGAAACACGAGGAAGCAGACCTTGTCCTAGTATTTATCAGACACATGCCGCCCATCTGCTTGAGCTGGGTCGAGGAGGATTTGCTGTTAATCCTTCAGACCCATCTGCAGGGGGTTCAAAATGCTGACCAGAAAGCTAGACAAGATGAGGTTTATTTAATTAAAAAAACTGCTCCGGAGGTTACTGGAAATCAGTCTGAAGAAGAAATAGCTTTTGATCATGTCACTTCTAGGGAAGGCGGGAGGGGAAGGGGGATGGGGGAGGCAGGCAGAGTTTTGCATCAAAATAAGACTGGGGCTATCAGTAAATAAATAAAATGATGGAGCTGCAACAAATAAACCTGTTCTCATGAGGAGGGAACATTTCTATCTACCTGTTACATCAAATACAGAAAAAACTAAGCCCCCACTCGAGCTTGCATGTTTCGCCACCACATTGCAGGGCTTGGCCTCTAATCTGGGCCAAGTATGAAAGGCAGAAATTGGGTTACTCGTGCACGCACACACACATACACAAACACACAAACACACACGCTAATCTGCAGGTTTGTTTGCATGGATCTGAAGAGGAGGCAGACACAACCTAGAAAACAACTCCAAAACTGCAGCAGGTTAGCACGTTAAAACCTGGCATTTGTGTTTGCCTGTTCTTTGGAAGAAACACAAGTTTCTGGGGAAGATGGTTAACCTGAGCTTTACTACTTTAACATTTAATTGCAGCTTTTCATAATCAGGGCTACCACTATCCAAGATCCATTTATGTGGAAGTGAGAAAAAATAAAATCTCATCTACATTTGCTCTGCTGAAAATGGACATCTGTTAGTAACGATATTATTTCTAATGAAATATTATGTACACAACTGTTTTAATGCAGTGCTGCCATTTGGGAGAAGTGGCTTTTCGTGGGAATAATCCTTGTTCTTCCAGCTCCTGATTGTTACTTTATGGCAATATAATGCATGACAATTTTCAAAGTAAAGTAACTCGTACAGACAATTTGCCCCTACTTCTCCCAAGGCTCTTTGAAATGCCGTGCCTGTTCCTAATCAGATTCCTGTACCGGGGGTTACACAATAATTTTCTTTTTCTTTTCTGTTTTTTTTAAGCACAAACATCCTTAGAAAAAGCAAAAGCAGAGGCAAAACTGAACACCAGGGAGAACAACAGGCAGCAAATAGCAATATTCCTGACAATAAGCCGTGAAACACAGGGGCTGGCATTGCTGGTCCTATACCCAGCACACCGGTGAAATGCAGCTCCATCTAGGGACAAGGTATATCCATCCTGCAGAAAAGATGGATTTTGGAAACTATGACCAGGAACAATGGGGAGATCTTATTTCCCTGCAGAGTGGCAAGTAAAGATTCATGCTGCTTGGGATCAGATAGCAAGCCTTCTGCTTTGTGGCTGAAGATAACCTCTGAGCAAAGTAACTTTATCTACAGCAAATTATTCCTTAGCTTCCCATTGCAGGATTTGCTTCACCTTAGTCTGAAGCAAGTGGTGCTGGCTTACTATCAGATAGAGGGATAGAGGGATGTCTGCTTTGATTTAATAGAGAAATTCCCATGGAAAGTGCTTGGGCAAAGTAAGAAAAATCTCATCCAAAGATTGTGGAGAGAGAAATTCACTGAACTTCTTTTATGATGACCAGGTTAACCAACTATGCAGAGATTTGACCATATAGATATAAGGTCTCTGATGTTTAGCAGGCCACTAAAACAGACGTTCTCTCTTCTGGATGTACAGCTTCAAGTTATCTGGGAGTCTTCTGTTCCCCTGAGCCTCCCAATCCACATCTTTTTACTTTTTACTGAGTAAACTGGGCATTTCCCATAGTTGTTTCTTCTCAGTCATGTAAATGTAACATTAACCTTTCCTAACTGTCCATCTTATGTGCTTACAGCCCAAAGCTGTGTGAGGGATCTGACACCCAGCCCTGCTCGTTACTGCTGTCTTAATTCATCTTAACATTTTTGCTGAGAGTTACTTCACCCATCACAGTGCTGACAGAAAGAAATACGCACCCCTACTTGCCAGGGCAAAGCTGGGCAAGTTCTGGATTTAAGGTACTGCTGAATTTATATTTCTAAGATGCTGGACTGCGAGCCAAGGCCTCTCAGGGTGACAGCATGTTTCCTTCTGCCATCTCCATCAGAGGGAGCATGAGTGCAAGCACCTCAAACTGCAACATAGTCCACCAGATCCCCTTGCATGGGTTTCAAATCTTTGTGAGGTCTGGATGTCACAGGACAAAACATCTATTTCAGAACACCTCACAGGACTTAAAGGGAATTCTTAACAAAAGTATTTAAAAGGTAGCAAAGCCCAATTTCCCATTAGAGATACTTAAACTGCACACAGATCCTGCATTTACACATGCAGAGTGGAATTTGCACATGCAATTAAGTTGATTGGCATTTTCTCACTGTGTAGATACCTTCATCAGCAAACATTTGTGCAAGCAATCAAAGTGAGCTATATTTTTAAATGCCCACCCTGGCATGCAGAAGGAAATGTCCCAGACAGACAAGGAAACAGCAAGGATGCAACTTAGATGAATTCATCTGAGCACTTGTCGACAGCTGTAATGAACAGGAAACTAGAGCAGCAAATGAAAAAAGCCATTGGTTCTGGGAAAAGTGCCTAGGAGATGGTGTTAAAAGTGTCTCAGGAACAAGCAAAGATCACCTGGTATGTCATTTTTGTCATAATTAGTTGGCAAAGAAAACAGAGAAGTCAAAATCACAGTGGTGCACCACAGCCCTCCTGTTAACAGAGTGAGGCTATCGATCACATCACTCATTTATTTAGGAGATAGAATTTTTAAAAGGAATGAGAACATAGTTACCATCAAATCAGCTGACAGCTGGATGTCACCCTAGGCAATTAGCATGCTCCTAATGTGCTACAAATTTTAAGCCCAAATTATGTCCTCAGATGCCTGCATTCAGCTCACACTGACTTCGCAGAACACATGGTTTAGAGCACAGAAACAACATCAGATCTGCAGATAGATATTGCAGAGGCTTTAGACAAACAGCCTTGGCTGTGAGAAAAGGAACGGGAGAGGAGATCTACCGTGGATGCTGCTAACAGAGCACAAAGTGTGAAAAACCCTTCCTGCCAGACTAAGTAGGCAAGCCTGCAGATGTGCTGTTTTCTGCCCAAAACTGCACTGGAAATGGACTGTAAATACATTTGTAAGCACTACAGGTAGTTAGCTATTAATATTTCTGGGGCTGATCCTTGGCAGGTATGTGTCATCCAAATTCCACCGATTTCTTTGGTTTATACCAGCTGTGGCTCCATCTCCGTGTTATTGTTAAAGACAATAAATCTCTTCTTTGGGCCAAATTTAGTCCCAACTATGTCATTGTGACTGGATTAGCTCCACTGAAACTAATGGTGGAAAGTCTGAGCTCATGCGTAGGAAATGAGAACAGAACGTGGCTGCATTTGTTAAAGTAGAAAAGAAGAACCTTCACACACACACATATGTGAACATATTTGTTGCATGTTGGATTGATTGAACATTTGCCCTTAAAGAAAGGCGAAACAAACTACTTTCCCTTCACAAAATGAGATTTTGCACAAACTGAGATTTTCCACACAGGGAAGAAATGTTTCCCAAAAATGTTTCAGTCAAAAAACTGATGGTTCTTGTTTTGTTCTACATCTGCCTAAGCCAGCACACTGCATGCTGGAAGACTCGTGATTCCTCCAGGTAACTCAACTGCTGGAAGAAATAAGGGCACATTACGGTAGTTACAGTTTAGTCAGTGGTGGGCTTTCCTGGGATCACAGGAAACATACAGCTACAGCTCCCGTAAGCAAGATGCTGTTCAGGCAGAAGCAAATGATGATCTGATTCAAGCAAAAATATTTCATTTTAGCTCAAAATGTCAACATGAAACACTCTGACATTTGCAGATCAATTATTTTTAGGAACTATGTGTTCCAATTTGAGGTAAAAACAAATATGAAAATACAAGAACTTCCCCTGAGAGAGAAATTCTATTTTTCAATGAACAGTCGGAGCTATCTATATTGAGAGGTCACTTCTCTATTACAAAGCCACTGTTTTCTATGGCTATGTCTAAACCTAAATAAAAAACAGTCAGGGACCAAACACTTGTCTCAAAGGTAGATGGCCACCTGGCTTCCACAGTGCATATGGAGACCCCACAAGTTCCTGATCCCCTGTTCCAGCGTACCCTCATGTGGGGAATTTTTTCTTAGTATCTAACTGGAATTTTTCATGATACAATTTGTGACTGTGAATTCTTGTCATTTTGCAGTGTGCCTCCAAGAATAGTCTGGCTCTGTCTGCTCTGTGACCAATAATTCATCGAGGCCAGCTTGTAGATTCCCTCTCAGATTTCCCTTCCCCTGGCTGAACAGACCTAGGACTCTCAGCCTCTCTGTGCACATCCTACACTGCAGGCTCCTGATCACCTTGGTGGCCTCTGCTGTTGGTCAGTGTTCTTGTATCAAGGAGCCCCAAACTGTACACAGCTCTGCATATTTAATCAATGAGTGGCACAGGTGACAAGGGGTCTGATGTTTGAACTTGCTCCTTTGACTTCCTTTCCTTAGCAGCACAGTCTGCCTGATGGTTTCAATGGCATTTTCTAACTCTCTGCTAAGAGTGACAACACTCCTGGCTACTGTAAACTAACTCAACTATAGGGGCTTCAAAATGGAACCAGGTTGATTTAAACCTTGTCTGGCTGAGTCTGGTGGACTGCTGGACAACTCCGTTACCATTCCCATTCAAACAGATGAAGCCATGATTGCAAATCACCTTCCTGCCTATTTCAAATAGCTAAATGCCCAATGACACAACAAATGCTCCTAGGGAGAACAACCCAGTTACGGAATTCATAAATGGACAATAGCAAGTGGAGCTGTAGATTGTGTGGGCTTGGCAGGGAGGGGCGGCAGATCCCAGCATATGAGCAGAGAGAAATGGAAAAGTAAACATTCAAGAAGAGCAATATGTAATTCTTTGCACCAAAGCACACAGTAGTCGTGCTACAAAACTGACTGCAAGGAAAATGTTAAATGTATTTTCAAGCAGCTTTTCATCATCTTTTAATGCAAAGTAAGAGCTGGAAACAAAAGAGGGAAGCCAGCTCTCTGCACACATCCAGCCAGTGCTCTGTGGAGGAACACTGACATCAGGAAAAACAATCTCAAACCACAAGCCACCAGAAAGTGCCCCTCATATCCAGTGTGAATAACCAGCACTACATGTGACCGCCTTCTCTTGAGACCCTTGGGCACCAGCTGTTTTTTCCCCATCACACAAACCATCCCTCACAAAACAGATACCTTGCAGGGGGATACCTGCTCTTTTGGTTGCCATTAACATTGTGTTCCCATGGGATGCTCCACCTTTCTTGACAGTGGATGAGCTCCCCAATATCTTTGGTCCCCTGTTTACTGTGCCTTGTTACCAGGGGGTTACATCTGGCCAAGGGAGGGCTTTAGTCCCCAGATACCTGTGGAAAGGCTTTCCCCAGTCTAGCTTTGGAAGAGACCCTAAAATCCCCAGAACATGAAGCTCTTTCCCAGTTATTCAGCCTATTGTCTCATCTCCCGTTCTCTCATCTGTTCCAAAATATTTAGCCTTTATGTCTCAGCCACACAAACTAGACACCTTTGACTAAACAAACCTAGGCTTCCACATTATCACAGCAATTACACATCTCCTGTCTCCAACTTCTTTAAATAGAGCTGATTAATATTCAGACTCTGCAATCCCTTGATTAAACAAGACACCCACAAGGAAGACACTACTAGAGACCAGTTGCCAAACTGGAAACTCCCTGTCAAAAATTATAAAAGAAAAAGGAAAAAACCCAGCTCTTTCATCTGCTTCCTATGAAGTCTCAGCTGTGTGTGTCACTGTGCAGAAGGCAATAAGAGACGATGTCGACAGATGGGGAGCTGAGGACACAATTCACCCAGCCTTCAAGAAAGCTTACAGTCCCGTACTATACATTAATCCACAAGGTCAGTAATGGGGAGGAGGGGAGACACTAACCGCGTAAGCAGATAAAGAATTAAGATGGAGGTAGCAGACAAAGCAGGCATGTCTGCAGTATTTAATGTGGATGGGGGAATCTGGTGGAATGTCACAGGGGGGCATTTCAGCTACGGGGCCCTTTGCCAAAGGCATAACCAAAAGGGAAGAAAAGAACAGAAGGAAAGAAAAGGTGCAGGAGACACTCATCCCAGTGGCAGTCAGTGCTGAACAGGGAGTAAATTAATCCAGGATGACACTGACAGACTAGGATTAAGTAGCTCACCCATGTCATTAGGTTGCATGCACATATAGATGAGCTAACAAAGATAGGGACAATGCTTACCCCAAATAATTGAGGACACAAGGAAAAATGGGTCAGGGGAAGGTTATAAAAATAGTAGATTAGGAAGCTTCCAGAGAAGGCTTTCAAGTCAGCCCTTTCCTCATTCACTCCCTTGCTAAAATATCTATTTCTATTCTGATCGCCTCTTCTGTCACCTACCTGACTTCACTTTCTTTGTAGTCCCTCTCCTTCTCTTCCAGTCTGTCCAAAATACCAATTTCTTTCCTTGATTCGTAACACATGTCACCTTGCTCTCCAATCATGACACTACTCCTAGTCCTCCAATGCAATCCTAGTAAGCTCCATTTCTTTCATAGAAGCCATCATTAAGGTGCAGCTGATGAGGGGTAACTTGCTAAGAAATGTTAACTCAGTGGATCTGGAGCAGACACAACCAGTGCACATCACTTTTTAAAATGGCTAAGACTTTTTGGATACAGTCACTGAGCTGAGACTGCTGAATAACAGGCTCTGCTTCTCTCTTGTCTGCACCACTGACTTCATGTGTGACCAGATATATCACCTCAATTCTGTAGTTTAATTCCTCCTGTCCTTTGCCAAGCCTCCTAACTCCTTCACTTGAAATCTGCCCAGGGAGTTCCTCTTGCTTTGGTGGTGTGAAGCACACACAGCACAGCCTCTCAGGTATGGTTTCAGGACTGCTTTAGAACAGAACAGAACAGAACAGAACAGAACAGAACAGAACAGAACAGGCTATTTCAGTTGGAAAGGACCTACAACGATCA